>NW_011499972.1:234470-296387 GCF_000495115.2 Populus euphratica
TAATAATAATAATAATAATAATAATAATAATAATAATAATAATAATAATAAAGAAAGAGAAGAAGAAGAGAAGATGATGATGAGAACTTGGAGATGGAATATTAATGTAAGGATTAAACAATAATAATAACAAATGTCAAGGTTAGAGGTTCCACTAATGGTATATCAAACAAGTATAGTATAAACTCTTATTATTCAATTGGAAACCACACACAAAGGAGGTTCCAATCATATTATATATTGTTAACATGATTACATTAGTCATCTTATTCAATTAATGCTAATACTTGTAAATCTCATCAAACATTCATGATTATAACTTATGTTAACAACAAATCAAGTTCCTTTTATAGCTCAGGTGTCGGTTATACCATACATTATGGGCTATGAAAGTGCCAAGCATTTGTTGTACCAAGTGTTATACAACATAAATCAAGATTAGTCATTTAACAAGCAAAGTATTAAAGAGCGAACAAGATAACAAATATAAAACATGTTAGTATCAAACATTAAAGTCCATATTAAGTTTACATTATACTTATTCTTACACCATTAGTGTAACCTTTTCACCTTGACATAACTAACTTAGCTAGACATAATGAAAGAAAGCAAAATAGATAAACAAAATAAGAACATAAAAGTTAACTAAGTAAAGGAAAGGAAATGAAAGGCATAAACTTAATATTAATGAAAGCAAAGCATAAACATTACAAAAAAATACAAAGAGAGAAAGGAAGAGCATGATCTTGATCTGGAAACCAAGATGCCTAAATACATGGCAAATGCCTCCTTTTATAGGCCAAAATTGGGAACTATTGATTTGATGACTAGTTGATAAGTGGGTGGCCAATTTTTGACTTGGTGACAATCCTTATCTTCTCTTGTCTGCCCAAAACGTCATTGGTAACGTCACAATTGGAGCCAATTGTAAACATGAAAGTTGTAGGCAATTGTCTCAGCTTTCTTGTGTAAAAACTTCAGCTCATTTGAACTTCTAGAACTCCAGATATGGCCAAACTACCGAACAGTGCTCGGGCTGGAAGACAGATTGGGGCTTCTTTATTGTTGCAACAATTTGGACTTGAAACTGGCCTTTTTAGATTTTGGGCTCCATATAGAATCTTTGTTTTCTCTTAGTTCAATGCCTTGGTCTGTTAAAAATATTAATTTTCTTGCTTTAGGATTTTTGCTAGCTCATTTGAATACCCAAGATAAAAGAAAGTTCTAGAATGAAGTGAAGAACTTTTATTAGGATGACTCTTACTTAATCAAATATTATCCTGATCAAATATTTCAAAGATGTATTCTTAACAATGAGGTAAGTAGTGTCATTAAATTTTATCACTCTAAGGCATATGAGGATCATTTCTCCTATAAAAAAGGACTGCAAAAATCTTACAAAGTGGATTTTACTAGCCCACCATGTTTAAGGACTCACATGCATTCCGTAAAACCTGTGAAAATTGTCAAAAGGTAGGATTCATTTCAAAACAAAGAAAGTCTTTAGATAATCTTTTATTGACTCTTAAGTCTTATCATAGTGGAGATATGCATCGTGAAATTCATGACTTATGACCCCATTTTCATAAAAAAAACATGTTTGACATAGTCTTGGGAATCTAACTAAAAAAGATCATATTTGCTAGTTTTTAAGAAAACTAGATGGGAAACCTATCCCCGACCCATATAAGGCATTTAAGTCGTTATTGGACGTAAAACCAAGGGAAGATGTACCCCATAATCATAACTACTTATACATACATATGTTTTTTTTTAAAAAAAAAGTTAGAGAGAGTGAGACTCCAGCTGGCCTACATATAGGTGGTATGATTGCATTTTTAATTTCTCAGCTGTAAAATCTTCTCCTCATTCCCTTCATTTCTACTCAACCCATACATTCAACAAATATAGAAGTGTGTAGAAATGACAAGTTCCTCAAGTCATCACATAAGAAACATTTATGTTTTCGATAGATCCAGTCCTAGGAACGAAATAAAGTTTTTAGAATCAGCAAATCATCATAGTCAGGTACTAGCTGAGAGAAAGATTCATTTAGTGTATGGGGGAGGTAACTTCGGGTTAAAGGGGGGAGTGTCAATAGTTGTATTTTTAGGAGGTAATCAAGTTTTGGGAGTTGTCCCCAAAGCTTTAGCAAAAAGGGACATCATTAGAAAAAAAAATTGAAAGGAAAATAAATAAACAAAATAAGAACATAAATAAGATAAGAGTTAACTAAGTAAAGGAAAGGAAATGAAAGGCACAAAATTGATATTAATGAAAGCAAAGCATAAACATTACAAAAAATACAAAGACAGAAAGCAAGAGCATGATCTTGATCTGGATTAATGAAAGCAAAGCATAAACATTACAAAAAATACAAAGAGAGAAAGTAAGAGCATGATCTTGATATGGAAACCAAGATGCCTAAATGCATGGAAAAGGCCTTCTTTTATAGGCCAAAATTGGGAACCATTGATTTGATGACTAATTGATGAGTGGGTGACTAACTCTTGACTTGGTGACAATCCTTATCTTCTTTTGTCTGCCCAAAACATCATTGATAACGTCAAAATTGGAGCCACTTGAAAACATGAAAGTTCTAGAAAATTATCTCAGCTTTCTTGTGTAAAATATTTAGGTCATTTTGACTTCTAAAACTCTAGATAGCGGCCAAACACTAAAAAGTGCTCGGGCTGGAAGACAGATTTAGACTTCTTTGTTGTTTCTACAATTTAGACTTGAAAATGGCCTTTTTAGATCTTGAGATCCATATGAAAGTTGTAGGCCTATGTCTTACCTTTCCATCCATATAAAGTAAACCTAAATCTGAGATCTACAGCTCCAAATATGACTCAATTACCGAATAGTGTTCCAGTTTGGATTGCACCGACATCTCTTTTCTAAGTTTGGCCATCTCTTTATCCTTTCAATTTCAATTCTTAAATTCATCATTCAATCCTTTCATTTATATGATAGGCCTACATTTAAAATGAATATTTACCATAAATTAAAGGTATCTTATATTATTAAATACATTATTATAAAACATGCTTTAGTTAAGGAGTTATTGATACTTCAAGTGCAAAATGACGATATAAAACCTTGATAAAAATGCACTTTCAAGTACTAATCACACCGTCCAACCAGCTTATTACTAGTCTCTAGTAATCAAAGCGTTAAAATAGAAAAACAATTTACAAATTCCACAAAGCAAGATTGACACGACCAAAAGATTGATGTCTTCTCCCAAGTGCAGGAGTGTCGAAGTAATAAATAACCCCGCAAGACCGGGGTCGAACCACAAGGAGGTTAATTATACAAATTATAAACAACAGTTATACAACAACAACAACAACAACAACAACAACAACAACATCATCAACAACAACAATAATAATAATAATAATAATAAATAAAAAGAAGGAGAAGAAGAAGAAGATGATGAGAACTTTGAGAAGGAATATTAACGTAAAGATTTAACAATGATAACGATAAATGTCAAGGTTAGAGGATCCACTAATGGTATGTCAAACAAGTATAGTATAAACTCTTATTAGTCAATTGGAAACTACACACAAAGGAGGTTCCAATCAGATAATAGATTGTTAACATGATTACATTAGTCATCTTATTCGATTAATGCTAATACTTGTAAATCTCGTCAAGCATTCATGATTATAACTTATGTTAACAACAAATCAAGTTCCTTTTATAGCTCAGGTGTCGGTTATACCATACAGTATGGGCTATGAAAGTGCCAAGCATTTGTTATACCAAGTGTTATACAATATAAATCAAGATTAGTCATTTAACAAGCAAAGTATTAAAGAGTGAACAAGATAACAAATATAAAACATGTTAGTATCAAACATTAAAGTCCATATTAAGTTTACACTATACTTATTCTTACACCATTAGTGTAACCTTTTCACCTTGACATAACTAACTTAGCTAGACATAATGAAAGAAAGAAAAATAAATAAACAAAATAAGAACATAAATAAGATAAAAGTTAACTAAGAAAATGAAACATAGCTAGACATAATAAAAGAAAGAAAAATAAATAAACAAAATAAGAACATAAATAAGATAAAAGTTAGCTAAGTAAATGAAAGGAAATGAAAGACATAAACTTGATATTAATGAAAGCAAAGCATAAACATTACAAAAGAGAGAAAGCAAGAGCATGATCTTGATTTGGAAATCAAGATGCCTAAATGCATGACAAATGCCTCCTTTTATAGGCCAAAATTGGGAACTATTGATTTGATGACTAATTGATGAGTGGGTAGCCAACTCTTGACTTGGTGACAATCTTTATCTTCTCTTGTCTGCCCAAAACGTCATTGATAACGTCAAAATTGGAGCCACTAGAAAACATGAAAGTTGTAGGCAATTGTCTTAGCTTTCTTATGTAAAAAATTTAGCTCATTTGCTTCTAGAACTCCAGATATGGCCAAAATACTGAACAGTGCTCGGGCTGGAGGACAGCTTCGGGCTTCTTTGTTGTTACAATAATTTGGACTTGAAAATGGCCTTTTTAGATCTTGGGCTCCATATGAAAGTTGTAGGCCTATGGCTTACCTTTCCATCCATATAAAGTAGACCTAAATCTGAGACCTATAGCTCTAGATATGACCTAATTACCAAATAGTATTCTGGTTTGGATTGCACCGACATCTCTTTTTTAATTTTGGTCATCTCTTTGCCCTTGCAATTTAAGTTCTTCAAGTCATCAATCAATCCTTTCATTTATGTGATCGGCCTACATTTAAAATGAACATTTACCACAAATTAAAGGTATCTTATATTATTAGATATATTATTATAAAGCATGCTTTAGTTAAGGAGTTATTGATACTTCAAGTGCAAAATGATGATATAAAACCATGATAAAAATGCACTTTTAAGTACTAATCAAAGATATTCATCATTCAACTTCCATTAATCTATCTAGATAAACAAACTCTCATTAAATTTATATATTTGCTCAATACCTTGTAACAAGATATTAATAAACCTTTCTTTTGTGCTCAATATATTAACACATAATTATGGGGCTTTTCTTGGAAAAAAACAAAATTTTTGTTCTAATGTTTAAGGTTAACTTCCTTGGGTTGGGATTATTATTATTTTCTTTTTTTTTCTTTTCTTTTTAAATATATATATATATATATAACTTAAAACATCATGCATTTTTAACCTATATAACGAGCTTTCAGCTAATGACTCCCAGACCAGTTGGTCTTAGGGTATTAGTTGTTGAGACACCCCTACAAGCTTAGTAACTCGGGTCGCAGATACTAATATGTAGATAGTGCAATGTTTGATTCCCTTAAGCTTTTCTCCTCAACTCATGTAACAAGCGTTGGGTCAATAGCTTCTAAGTCAGTTGACTTTAAGGTATTAGGTGTTAAAACACCCCTTCGGACTTAATTGCTTAGGTTAAGGAGGCTACAAAACCAAACTTATCTACATTTTTATTATCATCATTTCATTTTATTTATTTTTTTCTTTTTTTTTGTTTTTTTAAACTATATATTATCTTTTTCCCTTAGTTGTTACCTTTAACAAAAGAACATAAATAATGTAATAATCCAATGTGCAACCCACAATCATATGTTAAAGTGTGTGTGTGTGTAAATTAAGGTTTAATAATATATGTTAAATGAGTATATGAGCAGAATTAAGTAATAGTAATGCGAGAGTTTGTAAACCTGAATATTTCAAAAAGTATTATGATAGACCTTATTAAGAATGGTTACTAAGATGTGTCTCGAGAGTCATAAAAAGATTTCATTTACTCTGTCATCATAGTAACAACAATTTTGAATATACTTTATGAAATAGAAAACACAGTTAGTTTTTTTTATTTTAGCTACTACCCTCTCCCCCCAACTAAAACGAGACATTATCTTCAATGTTCTAAGGTAGAAAAATAGAGTATAGAAGATATCACTTGAAATAATGAACACTGACAAACCTGAAACACACTGAAACAAAAATAAAAAATAACAAAACGCAATAATAAAACAAAAAGACAAACAAAAAAAAATTACAAATGAAGACTCAAATCTAATCTAAGCTTTTTACGGCTTTTCTTAGATGACCAATTTATGCGACTTATGGAGGGATCAATTACAGGAATAAAATATTGTAGTTGGTCAATCAATTGTTTAGCAGTAGCAGCAGAGATTATGATTTGTTGTGCAGAAGATGTTAGAAATTCTTGTGTCCACAGTATGATCAAGAAAAGACAACAACTTATCATATTAACCATTAACATTTAACAAACCTATGGGTTTATGGTGAATATACAGTTGGGACCAAGGAAATATGAAAGATCTCTTCCAATGTGCCTAGACCACCTGGTAAGGCAATGAAGGCATCAACATGGTTAAACATTGCATTCATTCGAGCTGACATTGTGGAGACCTGTAGTTCCTCTCTAATTATTTTTCCAATGATGTCCTCTTGTGCTAAAGCTTCTAGGACGACCCCTAAAACTTGATTACCTCCTAAAAATACAATTATTGACACACCTCCCATTAACCCAAGACTGCCTCCCCCATACACTAAATAAATCTTTCTCTCAACTAGCACCTGACAAAGATGATTTGCTGATTCTAAAAACTCCTTTTCTTTCCTAGGACTAGATCCTCCGAAAACACAAATACTTTTTATTTGATGACTTGAGGAACTTGCCATTTCTACACACTTCTATATTTAATGAATGTATAGGTTGAGTGGAAATGAAGGGAAGGAAGAGAGGATTTTATAGATGAGAAATTAAAAGGGTAATCATACCACCTATGTGTAGGCCAGCTGGAGTCTCACACTCTCTCTCTCTCTCTCTTTATTTATTTATTAAAAAAAACATGTGTATATATAGGTAGTTGTGATTGTGGCTCACATCTTCCCTTGGTTTTACATCTAAGAACGGCTTAAACGCCCTCTATGGGTTGGGGATAGGCTTCCCATCCAGTTTTCTTAAAAACTAGCAAACATGGTCTTTTTTAGTCAGATTCTCAAGACTAAGTCGATCATATTCTTTATGAAAATAGAGCCATAAATCATGAATTGCATGATGCACATCTTTACTAAGATGCGTCTCAAGAGTTAATAGAAAATTATCTAAAGACTCCTTACTCAAGCCATCCTTAATGAATTCTATTTTATCTTCACGGTTTATAGATACCATTCCTAAAGAACAACATTGTGCATTACAAGTCCATCTGGCACATCGATGAAAGACTTTCAATTGTTTTGCACGATATTTCTTTGCAAAAGTGCTTTTACCTGTTCCACGCATGTGTGAAATGAAGGAATTTGAGGACTCACTTGATAATCGGACCTTTGCTTCAATCAACCAGTGAATATCTTTAGGAATTCCATAATTCATTAACAATCTCAATCTTGCACATCTAGCATAGTAAATTTTTATAATCGCATTCTG
Source organism: Populus euphratica (assembly GCF_000495115.2). NCBI lineage: Eukaryota > Viridiplantae > Streptophyta > Magnoliopsida > Malpighiales > Salicaceae > Populus > Populus euphratica. The sequence continues at coordinate 241,927 of NW_011499972.1, forward strand.
AGGTAGAATGGGAAAATAGTTTTTCAATTTTTCAAGATTAGTGTCTATTTTCAAATGAGAATTGGAAGAGAGATTCAAAGAATTGCACAAATATATACACAAATATCAGTTATTATGGGAAACTAAAAGAACGGACTTAAGTCACGGAGTACCGTTATCCGCCATTTGATCGGGGTGAGAGAAACTAATAAAAATCACTAAAAAAAAACACAAAAACAATGTGAGAAAAACAAAATAATCAACCTTTATCTACAAGATCATTCAAACTAGTTAATTCATTTTCACTAGAAAAATTATCAAAGTAAGCTTTCAAGCGATGTCTATTTTCCTTAAAAACATTATCATTCATTGAATTCTCAATATCACAGGCCCCATAAGGATTGCTCCATCTTAATCTTAGCTCTCTAGGGAATCCATAGAGTTGAGAATTATAAAACAAAACTTTTTGACCAGTATCAACTTTTTAACAATTTTTACAAGTTTTGCAGAATACATGCATATCCTTAAACATAGTGGGCCAATAAAATCCATTTTAAAAGATTTTTGCAGCTGTCTTTTTTGACGAGAAATAACTCCCACATGCTTCAGAATAACAAAGTTTAATGACACTACTTACCTCATTATCGAGAAAGAATCCTTGAAATATTTGATCAGGATAATATTTGAATAAGTTAGGGTTATCACAATAAAAGTTCTTCACTTCGTTCAAAAACTTTTCTTTGTCTTGGGTACTCCAATCAGCTGGCAAATCTCCTAAAACAAGAAAATTGATATTTTTATCATACCAAGGCATTGGACTAAGAGAAAGTAAGGATTCGTCAGGAAAGTAATCATTGATTGCTGTGATGTTAGATGTCGAATTTGTTGTCACTTTTGACAAAAGATCCACATCAACATTTTCAGTGTGTTTTTCATCCGTGATTTCTTCCTCAGAATAAATCAATTGCAAATCTTTAGATTCATCCAACTCATTTTTACTTAAAGTATATTCAAATTGATCATAAACTAATTCGTCAATATGATCTACTTCTTGTAAATCATTATCAACTCCAGGTTGCTTGCAAATGTTGAAAATATTCATCTCCAATATCATGTTTCCAAATGATAGCTTCATCAGTCCATTCCTACAATTAATCAATGCGTTAGAAGTTGCAAGAAACGGACGTCCTAAAATAATAAGAAATGAATTGCATGCTTCAAGAAGTTCTGTATCCAAGATAATAAAATCCACAGGATAAATAAATTTATCAACTTGTACTAACACATCTTTGACTAATCCTCTAGGCACTTTTACAGATCTATCAGCAAGTAAGAGAGTTACAGACGTTGGTTTTAACTCTCCTAGATTGAGACTTTGAAAAATTGAATATGGAAGTAAATTTACACTGCTCCAAGATCAAGGCTTTTTCAATTTTCCTAGTTGAGTGTTCATTTGTTTCACATATTTGACACACAATGTTTTCAACAGATTTTAATTAACCACTCTTTTTCAATTCTAGTGCCTTGACTTTTCTAGCTAAAGATGCAAACTTGGCTTGCAGGTCATGATCTTCCCTAAGGTTGTACATACCTCCACTAGATGTATTAGGTTGAGTTTTACTTAGTGCCTCATAAGTACCCGCGGTGTCTTAATTTTGAGCATTTTCAGCTAACAGGTCTAAGTACTCCATGCTTCATCAAGGTCTTTATCTTCAAAAGTTTCATTGCACATCAATTCAACCATTTGCCTATCTCTAGGTGTTAACCTTTCATAAAAATATGAAACCAATCTTCATGTTTCAAAACCATGATGAGGGCAAGTATTAAGCAAGTCTCGATACCTATCCCAACATTGATAAAATGTTTCTCTTGGTTTTTAAGTGAAAGTGGTGATTTGTCTTTTGAAAAAGTTTGTTCTATGAGATGAGAAAAACTTCTTTAAAAGTTGTTGTTGCATTTCATCCTAAGCACGAATGGATCCTGATCTTAAATTTTGTAGCCATGTTTTAGCCTTATCTTGTAATAAAAAAGGAAAAAGCTTTAATCTGATTGTGTTCATGCTACAATTTGAATCATTATATGTGTTGCAGACCTCCTCAAATTCCCTTAAATGCAAGTATGGATTTTCTAAATCTAAGCCATGAAAAGAAGGTAAAAGTTTAATAATGTCTATCTTAAAATTAAAATGAGATGCATCAGGAGGAAAAATTATGCATGATGGTGCACTTGTTCTTATTATTCTCAGTATGAAGTGATTGATTATCTTCTTCGACCATATTTTCTGAAAATAATGAGGATACCCTACAAAGTCTACCACTTAATATATGTGACCACACTCTCATGCACGTGTAAGAATAGAATAAAAGAAAGAAGAAAACAAAAGAAGAAGAAACAAGAAACAAGAAACAAAGTTATATACAAGAAAAGTGAAAAGTAAAAATAAAATAAATACTATAATTTGTACAAAACTTACCTCCCCGGCAACGACATCAAAAACTTGACACGATAAAAAGATTAATGTATTCTCCTAAGTGTAGGAGTGTCGAAGTAATAAATAACCCAGCAAGACTGGAATCGAACCACAGGGAAGTTAATTGTACAAATTATAAACAACAATTATAAATAGCAACAACATAGTAGTAGTAGTAGTAGTAGTAGTAGTAGTAGTAGTAGTAGTAGTAGTAGTAGTAGTAGTAGTAGTAGTAGTAGTAGTAGTAGTAGTAGTAGTAGTAGTAGTAGTAGTAGTAGTAGTAGTAGTAGTAGTAGTAATAATAATAATAATAATAATAGTAGTAGTAGTAGTAGTAGTAGTAGTAAAGAAAAAAGAAGGAGAAAAATAAGAAGAAAATAAGAACTTTAAGATGGAATATTAATATAAAGATTAAACAACGATAACAATAAATGTTAAGGTTAAAGGATCCACTAATGGTATGTCAAACAATTATAGTATAAACTCTTATTATTTAAGTTGAAATCACACACAAAGGAGGTTCCAAACAGATTATAGATTGTTAACATGATTACATTAGTCATCTTATTCGATTAATGCTAATACTTGTAAATCTCGTCAAGCATTCATGATTATAACTTATGTTAACAACAAATCAAGTTCCTTTCATAGCTCAAGTGTCGGTTATACCATACAATATGGGTTATGAAAGTGCCAAGTATTTGTTGTACCAAGTGTTATACAACATAAATCAAGATTACTCATTTAACAAGCAAAGTATTAAAGAGTGAATAAGATAACAAATACAAAACATGTTAGTATCAAACATTAAAGTCCATATTGAGTTTACACTATACTTATTCTTACACCATTAGTGTAACCTTTTCACTTTGACATAATAAACTTAGCTAAACATAATGAAAGAAAGGAAAATAAATAAACAAAATAAGAACATAAATAAGATAAGAGTTAACTAAGTAAAGGAAAGGAAATGAAAGGCATAAACTTGATATTAATGAAAGTAAGGCATAAACATTACAAAAAAATACAAAAAGAGAAAACAAGAGTATGATCTTGATCTTGAAACCAATATGCCTAAATGCATGGCAAATGCCTCCTTTTATAGGCCAAAATTAGGAACTATTGATTTGATGACTAATTGATAAGTGGGTGACTAACTCTTGACTTGGTGACAATCCTTATCTTCTCTTGTCTGCCCAAAACATCATCGACAACGTCAAAATTGAAGCCACTTGCAAATATGAAAGTTATAGGAAATTGTCTCAGCTTTCTTGTGTAAAACATTCAGGTCATTTGGACTTCTAGAACTCCAGATATGAGCCAAACACTAAACAGTTCTTGGGCTGAAAGACAGATTCGAACTTCTTTATTGTTGCTACAATTTGGACTTGAAAATGGTTTTTTTAGATCTTGGGATCCTATAAAAGTTGTAGACCTATGTCTTACCTTTCCATCCATATAAAGTAGACCTAAATCTGAGATCTACAGCTCCAGATATAACTCAATAATATGTTTGGCTATCTCTTTCTCCTTTCAATTTCAGTTCTTAAATTCAATCCTTTCATTTATATGATAGGCCTACATTTAAAATGAACATTTACCACAAATTAACGGTATCTTATATTATTAGATACGTTATTATAAAACATGCTTTAGTTAAGAAGTTATTGATACTTCAAGTGCAAAATGATGATATAAAACCTTGATAAAAATGCATTTTTAAGTACTAATCAGGTATTGAGAAGATATATAAATTTAATGAATGTTTATTTATCTGTATAGATTAATGGAAGTTGAATGATAAATGTCTTGCTTTGTGGAATTTGTAAATTATTTTTCTATTTCAACACTTTGATTACTAGAGACTAGTAATAAGCTAGTTGGGGGATTATGATTGGTACTTAAAAGTGTATTTTTATCAAGGTTTTATATCATCATTTTGCACTTGAAGTATCAATAACTCCTTAACTAAAGCATGTTTTATAATAACAAGTCTGATACCATAAGGTACATTTAATTTATAGTAAATATTCCTCCTAAATGCAGATCTATTATATAAATGAAATGATTGATTGATGAGTTGAAGCATCTTCGTTTCCAGATCAAGATTATATACTTGCTCTCTTACTTTATATTTTTGTAATGTTTAAGTTTTATTTCATGTTATATTTTTCTTAATCTCTTATTTATACTTTTCATTTTCTTTACTATACTTATGGTCTTATATTGTTTATTTATATTTCTCTTCTTCATTATGTTTAACTAAGTTTATTATGTCAAGGTGAAAAGGTTACACTAATAGTGTAATATTAAGTATAGTGTAAACTCAATATGAACTTTAATGTTTGATATTAACATGTTTTGTATTTATTATATTGTTTACTTTTAAAACTTTGCTTGTTAAATAGTTGATCTAGATTTATATTGTATAACACTTGGTACAACAAATGCTTGACACTTTATAGCATAAACTGTATGATATAACCAACACCTATGCTATAAAAGGAATTTGATTTGTTGTTAACATAAGTTATAATCATGAATGAATGATAATATTTACAAGTATTAACATTATTCAAATAAGATATCTAATGTAATCATGTTAACTATTTATAATCCGATTGGAACCTCCTTTGTGTGTGATTTGCAATTGAAAAATAAGAGTTTATACTATACTTATTTGAAATACCATTAGTGGATCCTCTAACTTTTACAATTATTTTTATCATTGTGTAATCCTCACATAATCTTATAATTTCAAAGTCCTCTTTAATTTATTATTATTATTACTACTACTACTACAACAACTATTATTATTGTTATTATTTATAATTTATATAATAATCTTTTTATAGTTTAATCCTAATTTTATTAAATTATTTATTATTTTAATAATTCTATTCCTTAAAAAAAATATTAATTTTTTAACCATGTTACCAGAACCCTACCCATCCCTACCCATCACAACTATTTCTATGGCGTGATTGTGTTGGTTCATGCCAACCTAGTGTCTCTGTTCGTATCGAGAGCTCGAGGTACGTCTTTCCCTGGCATCATATTTTTTGAAAAAACTTAAAAGAAAAATTAGTAATAAAATCTTTTTCCATCAGTTTGAAAAAGGCCTTATCGTGAGGAAAAACGTCCCTGCCTTGTGTGGTTTTAGGTACACATTGATTGATAATACTACTCGTAATCTTATCCTCCTACCATAAACATCCTTTTGCTGTGGACATGGTAAAATCGACTCCTCGGGCATCCACAAATCGACATGAGAATAGTTTTTAAATGCTGTGTTTTTAAGGTATGCGTACAGGTGCCATCAGCCCTTCCAACCACAGTACACGAGGGCCCCTTGTACCAACCAGTGGAGTAGAAGGAGCCTTCAAAGAAATTACAGGTTACGTGCAGAAAGCAAATCTCTGATTGCTAGCAGGCATCTAACCTGTGTACAAAATAATATTATATATTTATTTGAGAAACACTGAAACATTAAAATTGAGGCATTAAGTAAATATATTATCCTTCTATTTTAATAAAATTAATTTATTGTCCAAGACAGCATTGATGTGTGCATGTGTGCATCGCCTCGAACAATTCGTAGAGGTGTCGTAGAGACACGACATCTTATAATGACTGGTGCAAGTGGGTAAATGGGTTTGCCACGTATGTATGGTCCATGTTCTCCCAACCCAACCCTGCGAGCATGGATTCATTTTATTACCATTTTGGGTGAAGCATGAATACATTTTAGGGAGTTTAATGATAGTAGAGATGCTTGGTTGAGTTTGTATACTATATTATATGTAATTTTATAGGTATGATTTTGAATTTAGTTTTCTATTAAAGTCTTAATTTTATGTGTTCAGGCTGTTCTACTTTTTTATATAAAATTTATTTTTATCCTAATATTTGTCTTTTTTTATAAAAATAATATAAAAAATTAATATAAAAAAATCAAAGCTCAAGTAAACAAGAAATTAACAATTTCAAGTAAAGATAAGATTTTTAATAAAACATTATCTAGTGTACATCAACAAGCAGGAGGAGTTTTACTGCAAAGCAACCTCCATTATTACATGAGTACGTGTTGTTACAACCCTACAAACCTTTTGAGATTGTGTTTCGCTTTAAGAATTAAATTACAGGACATGATCAAATCAGATGCATTGCTTTGATCGATTCTTCGACAATGTAATCGCTCTTTTATCCTTTTATATTTATTATTATGCACTTTACAATATTCAATCTTATTTTATACAAATAAAGTCTCTCAATGCAAGGACTGATCCGATGACTGGGGTTATTACCTCCACAATCAACAAACAACATCATCACCATTCCGAGGCGAGGCCAGGGCCGGGATCGCAAGAGTCACTACCCCTTTTTATATATATATATATATATATATAAAGCAGGTTTCAGATCAAGAGTTTATTGTTTTTATACATAACAAATATAAAATATATATAAATAATATAATTAGTCTTCGGATAGTTTGGTATAATTTTTATTTTTTATTTTTAAAACTCAAATTAAAAAAAAAACTTGTTCATCATGGCTCAAATATTTGTTTTCATAAAAAAAGTATATACATAAGTTTTTTCTTCATGTTTTTGTAGTTAAAATGATTTAATGTTAACGTAAAAAAAATACATATATATAATTAAATAAATTGAGATCTATATATATGTTAATAAATGAAGAAAAAATTTATAAATGATAACTATCAATAAAACTATAAAAATTGAGAGGCAAATAGATTAAAATATTTAATTTTATAAGATGAGATATATAATTTATTGTGTTTAGTAAATTTATTTATTAAAATAATTTTTTTAATTTAATCAAAAAATAATAAAAATAAAAATATATATTTAATTGATTAAATAAAATAAAATAAAAACTGCACATATTAAAAATATTATTTTTAAAAGATATATGTGTGTGTGTGTGTGTTATAAAACATCTCTTTCCAAAAGAAAGCTAATAAGAAAAAAAAATCATTAATAAGAGATATTAATTGAAATATATATTTAAAAATTATTTTAAAAAAATTTGTCAATTAAAAAAAATCAAAATGTAAATAATAATTTAGTTGTTGTAGCTTAATTTGTCAAACTTGATATTTAGATGATAAACTCAATTAAGCTAAATAATTTTTTCTTTTAAATTTATATTTAGCCTATATATATATATTTATAATAAAAAAGGTAAAAAAAAAAAAGCCTAGTATGCCTAGGCCATTTCAAGAAATAATACAAGTAAACTTTTGTACTAAAAGTGATTCTTTTTCTAAAATGTAAAGGGATATAAATTGTATAATTTATTTGTTTTTAAATTTTGTGGACATCGTGTATTTTTCATGAAATATTTGGCACTCCATTTAAGTTTGATGTCTTTTTTATTTTGGTTTCTCTTCTTTTAATTTTATCATTGCCTAAGAAATTAAAAGCAATTGGCTTTAATTAAGATCAAAATAAAACTTCAAATACCAAAATCAATTATTAAAAAACAAACAACATGTTCATAGTGTTTTGTGAGAATATGAACAATATCATCTATAATGAAATACCGATACTTTTTAGTGTTTTATATTGGTTATTGGTACTTACGCTACGTTATGGGTCTATATTATTTTTCTAGTAAATTATTTTTTCTAGTAAATTATTTTGGCATCGCAAACATGTTTTAGTCCCGACCAACTAAATAAATTTGTTTTATTTGAATCGTATTAGAAAAAAAAAAAGAGGTAACAATAGCAAACAAAAAATCATAGATATAAAAAACATCGATCAATGAGGACCAAATAAATTTTACTATCAACTTTGATTAAATAATAAAATTAAAAAGAACAAAACCTTTATAAAAGAGCTAAGAAAAAAAATCATAAGAATAATGATCAAATTAAAAACACCAATATATGATCAAATAAACTTGAACATGTTAAATTTTTCAATGCGGTTTTTTACATAAAAAATCATAAATGTAAATAAAAAAAACTTATGCATGCATCCAATTAAATAAACCATTAATCATTGTGTAAATAAATAAAAGAAATTAATCAATGATAAATAAAAACATAATTTGAAAAAATTAAGATATTTAATATCACAATACTAATATTTACCTAGTTGTGTCTAATGAGTTTGTTTATGAAAATCAATTTACAATAGAGATTAATACACGCATACAATTTATTGATTAAAAAAAGTAACAAAATTATTATGTAGGGTTGCACATATTAAAAATATTATAAAATACACAAAAAAATAAATTACAAATTGAATCATATTAACTTTCAAAAAAATTAAACACATTCTATATAATTAAAAAAACAATCACTATTTAAAAAGACCAAAAAATCCAAAACAAAATCATAAAGAATGGATATTACTTAAAATTTAAAAATTAATTAAAACATACATATAAAAAAACCACTAATATATAAAAAATTAAAAACAAAAATGAGTTCAGGCACTGCTGGATTATATTATTTTTTGAGCTAGGAGGATAACAGTTTAGATGGGTAGAGTTTCAATGCAAAACTCTATGTCACAAAGTCTAAAATACACAATAAAGACCTGCCCGCATGTGTTTTTATGTGCAAATCAATTGAAATAAAGAATACAAAATGATAGTTATATTTAATAAATAGCCTTAAAATATAATTATTGAGTAGATGATATGTTGTCTGACCTAGTTGTATTAGAAAAAAAAACAAATAACATATTATTTAGAAATCCTAAAATCCAGCCATTATCAAAGCGAGAAAATGAGGTTATTTATTTTTTACTAAAAAAATCTATTTTCATCTTATCTTTTACCTATAACACCTAGGATGCACTTTAGAAATCTCGTTAAACCAATTTATAACCTCCAAATACACAAAAAAAAAATAATAATATTTAAGATCTGAAATTAACTTGAAATAAAAAATCTTCTCGAGTTTAGATCTTTTTCAGGTGTTTTGAAGGTGAAAGAATATCTAACTGTAACCTTTTTTATCATATGAAACCATGAAACCATTTTATATACAAATTAACCATTTTAGTGGCCTAGGTCTTCTCAAACACTAACTTTTTTTCTCTAAAGCAAAATTTGGCAACCTCTTCTCTATTCTCTATGAAAAAAGGTATTAATTTTTTTTAATTATTGAGACCGATCAACTAATAGCTTAAAAAGATGAGGAACGCACATGAATTTTTTAAACTAATTTGTAGAGCTCTCATCTATTTTACCTGATTTTTTAATATCAATTCTTTGTCTTTCAATTCAACCCTTACCCTAAAAAACATGTAATTAGTTTTAGCTCTAAAACATCACGCTGAAACTTATCTCATCGCATGTGTGGAAACCAAAAAAAATTATTTAGATGGTAAAAAATAACTTGAATAACGACTTTCTCTTTTATATCTAGAATCCAGCGACATATCTCTCTCTCTCTCGTCTTTAACTAGGGATCGAGAAATAATTCAAGTAAAATTTTAAAAATTTAAAGTGTTCTAAATTGTATAACTTGCTTTTAAATTTTTTTTTTTGAGGACATGGTGCATTTTTCATGAAATATCTGGCACACCATTCAAATTTAGTATTTTTTTCATTTTGATTTCTCTTTTTTTAATTTCTCTAATGTCTAAGAAATCAAAAGCAATTGACCTTCAATTGATATCAAATTACTAAAAATAAAACTTTGAATACTACAATGAATTATTTCAAAAGAAGATTGAATTGGGCATAATCTTTAATGACCTGCATCATCATCAAAAACAAAGCACCATCATCACTTACAAGTAGAATTGGATGAACCATCTTTTATTTTAACCATAATTTTTATCATAGTGACAATCCTGCAACAAACTATACAAACTAAATTATTCAATTTTACTTTTTATGATTTTTTATTTTAAGTTGAAAATATTAAATTAAGATTAAGAGATTTAGAAAGAAAAATGAAAATGAATGATACAAGTGTGAATACAAAATACAAAACTTAATGATCTAATCTACAATTTTTAAATTAAACTATCTTGATTGCCTCATCTAAGCAAAAAACTTATACTATCTTGGTATATTGAAACCTAAATGGCATCTTGCACGTACATAAACTAATAGCTCTCATTACCTCAGCATGTTAGCTTCTATGAATATTTGTTCTTTGTGTTCCGCACCAAAATTAGCCAACCTAAAATATTTAATGAAAAGTACACAACCTTCGTTAGCCATTGCTTTCTCTCCATCCGAGATTGAAACAAATTCCACAGTCATGTACAGTTCTGGTATAGAAACAAATCTTTTACATCATCTTCCTGCCAAAAGTGGATAGAAAGTTGAGCAACATCTTAGTTCTATTTACGGGTTAGTATTTTATAATATAATTTTAAAATTTTGATATTAAATAAAATGGTTAGAAAAACATGTGAATAACTTAAAAATAATTTTAAATTAATCCTTAAATTTTTTAGAATTTTTTTGTGGTCTATTTGATAAAAGCACAAAAAAAAAAGATAAATATTGCGAGAAAATGAGTTGGGCATATTTGTCAAATATACTTTTAACAAAAATTAGAGGCTTAGGAAATATATTAAAGTTGTGTTTGACAAACTAATATTTAAGGATAAAAAATTGCACTTTTCCTTTAATAAAACAAAGACTTACCAAACACTACCTTATTTAAAGGATAGGCTCATATCCTCAACCACATAGATTAGGCTTCTTAGCCTAAAAACCTAAGCCCATAAATAAAATCCAAAAATAAAAACAAAAACATTGAAGATCAAACAAGTTTTTAGCTTAAATTTAATGAAGAACACATGAAATAAGCCTAGATACATAAATTCAATTTTAGACTAGTTAACATAAAATTAAAGGCATAAAATCATACTCGAATATCATTCAAAAAAAGGTTTTGGGAAACAAAGATCATGATAATTCGATTCTACAAAAAAAAAATGAAAATAAAGAAACGAAGATCATAAGCCATAAAATCGTTGTTTTTAGGCCCTGCAAACCACATATTAAAGACTAACCAATATGCATGCACATGTAAAAACCATTAATCGACAAAGAAAGCATAAAAATCAGGGACCTAAGACAATGCTCAATGGATGACATCAACCCTACAAACCCAGAAACCTAATAACTAATCTTAAACATAAAAAAAATTATATAACCCAGACAAAATCCTAATTATAGTAATCCTGACTCAAGCACACTCACGTACACTTCACCAAACATAAAAGAACACCTATAAAAACTAGAAAATGAATGTAACAATACTTCGATCAAATTTCATAAAAAACATATTTTTGAAAACTAACAATCTAAGAACATTAATCCACCATATCTTTGAAATTCTAAAAACATGAACTTCTACTTGTTGGGGCTTAGAAATACACAAGAAAAACTAAAAATACAAACGTAAAACTCAACTTCCTAAATGATTCAACCAATAAAGCAAGCATCTAAACTAGTTAGGAAACTTGATAAAAACATATCTTAAGCTAAAAAAATCATTATATTTAACTTTCACAACACATCAAATTATACATAAATTGTCATGAACTTTTATATACATTTTAAATTATGGAATATAAGCATCTTAAGCACAAAACTCTATTACATATTGTCATAACTCATTTTTGGATAACTTTCAAATTCATTTTTCTTTTCTTTAAAAAAAATAAACAAACTACACAGTGCCATTTTGAACTGCACTGTGCAGCTTCTTCTCCCCTGCAAATGTAGAGACAGGGTAGAAGAGGATTTTTGAAATGTTTTTTCCCGCTCTCTCTTTACAACCCACTTGTCCAAGAAACCCGACACTATCTATACCCATATATGCCTTGCCACTGGGACAAAAAAAAAAAAAAAAAAACAGGACACCCATGTCTTAGCCACCATCCCCTATAAGCATCTCTCATCGCCCACCTTACCCTACGCCACGGCAGGGGTAAGGTGACCCTCTCCTCCTTTGCTTATAAATACCAGAGGAGGAACTCGATTGTAGGGGGCAAAAGTTTTGGAGAAGGAAGCTACAGAAACGAGGGAGAAAAAAAAAGAAAAAAAGGAGGGAGCGATAAAAAAGAAGAAACCGAAAGAGAGCAGAATAGAGGAGGGAGGATTTTGAGTGTAGAGAAGAGAGAAACCAAAACAGAGGGGAACAAGCAAAAAAAAAAAAGGAGATTTGTTTAAGAGACAGAGGATAGAAAGCCAAAATAGAAGAGGGGAGAGAAAAACAGAGACTGGGGTCTCTGCATGAAGAAGGAGAAGAACTGTGCCTAACCCTCCTAGAACCACCGCTATTAACGCTGCCAACGACAACAAAACCACCATGAGAGGGAAGAAAACCGTAACAAGGGCGAACAGAGGAGAGAGAGAGGAGAGAAATCGAAGTAAAACAGACAAGAAGGGGAGAAGACATAGGGATAAGGAGGACAAAACAAAGATAGAGACACAAGGTAAAATAGAAGCAGGTGAGAAAAGGAAAAAACTAGAGGCTGGTGCCTCTGCACCGGGAAAAAGAAAAAAAACAGTTGCTATCATCGAATTCCTAGTCATCGCCACTACAACACCACCGAGAACAGCCACCAGTATCACCGTCAGGTCAGCCATTCGAGATCATCACCTCAAGTAATTCTCTTCCCCCTCATCGTCGCTGGTCATTGTTCATCTTCTTGCTTGCAGAACATGCACTGTGAATGTTCTGCATGCAAGAAGCATAATTAGTCGGTTACTATGCTCATACACAATAACCGGTTAATTAATTAACTGGTTACTATGCTCATGCACAGTAATCACTCATAGTTGCTACGGGCTGGAATATCAGCCTAGCCCTGTAGAAAGGAGGCCTGATTACATTTTATGGGCTAATTTCGGCCCAGTAGCTTTTTTGGGTCGGTTCGACCCCCAAAAAAATCAAAAATCATTTTGGAAAATTCAAGATTTTCCCACGTGTTTTTTCTATGTCATTTTGATTAATATCGGTCTATAATTTTATATCATAAAGATACAAATTCAGTATTAAAATATCCATTTAAAAAAAATATAATTTTGTTTTCATGCATACAACCAAGTCTCTCAAAGCTAAAAAATCATATTGTATTTTGATACAATAAAAAAAACTTAAAAAAATATTTTATATTTTAGCATGCATTTTGACTTGTCTAAGACTAGTTAGGGTTCCTAAGACTAGTTAGGGTTCCTAGTAACCAAAATACTAGGTGGCGACTCCCATTCTATTTTTCCATTAATAAAAGACAAAAATTCCTTGTCTCCCTATATTTGCCATACCTGATGATGAGGGTGGTGGGACACTTGCCGCGACACCATACATATGTGATAAAATGGCAACTCCGCTGAGGACTTTGTGGACTAAGCTTTATTCTTATCTGATCATCGTGTTTTATTATTTGGTTTTATGTTATTGTTAATTTTCATTCTCATTTGCTCATATGCTTTAATTTCGTACATATTTGTTCATGCATTATATAAAATTATTTCATGCATCATTCATATTCAAGGGGGATTATACTGAAAAAAACTTTAGATTAAGTGGGGGACTAACAGCTTACCTTACGACTTTTAGTCAAGGTTTGAGTTTGTGTAAACCCCAACTTTTCGCTGAGAGCTTAGACTGGTAATGATTGGTCCTTATGCCATCCTATTAACTATTGAGCCCCCATATTACCTTCAAGAGGGCGATCACTAGGACAACAAGATCCTTTTGAGACCAGGTAGAAAGCCACCTATCATGGAACGACCTAAACCTATCTTTAGAGTATGAACTCTTCAATACGCATGTACATACATTCGCATCATACATTCATTCATTGTAAATAACATACATACATGCACGAGGTTGAAATATAGGTCCCTAAAGAATCTACAACACCCAACTTTGAGCCAGAAACATGGAAGATGAAGAGCACACTCACCGTGACGCCTATTTTCAAGAAAGTTGGAGTATCTGAAGATAAGCGTGGCTCACCTCACTAGCTTACTCAAGCAAACACTGAGAAATACCTCTAGTGAAGGTCCTTTTAACCGACCGATCACCTTTAATAAGATTCCAACAATAGCTCAGCTCGAAGAAAGAATGAGTGAACATGGTCAAGAGCCTTAACATAATCCAACATTTGTGCAGTCAACAACACCTGCAGTCATGAATGCATTTGCTAACAAGTCCTACAAGGCCAATTCATCTGATAGCATTGATCAAGATAGGATGGAGGCACTGGAAGCCAGAATCAAAGTAATTCAGGGGGTAGACTTATATGATCCAATACGAGCAGCAGGGATGTGTTTGGTCTCAAATATGGTTGCCATGAAAAAGTTTCGTGTTCCTGAGTTTATCAAATATAGTGGAACACAATGCCCCATAACTCATCTCAAATCCTATTGCAATAAAATGACAGAAGTAGTACATGATGAAAAACTACTGATGCACTTTTTTCAAGATAGCTTAAGTGGAGCAACATTGAGCTGGTACATAAGATTGGACAATACAAATATCTGGAGATGGAAAAACCTGGTGGATGCTTTTATCAAGCAGTACAAATATGGACATTGCTCCTGACAAAACTAGCTTCTCCAATTTAGAGAAAAGGGACAAAGAAAGCATAAGGGAATATGCTTAAAGATGGCTAGAATCAGTTGCTAAAGTCTATCCTTCACTTTTGGACAAGGAGATGGTCATTTTATTTGCCAACACACTCAAAGCATCATATTATGAGCATGTGATGGATAGTTCGACCTAGCAATTCACTGATGCTGTGGTACTATGTGAACATATAGAGCAAGGCGTCAAGAGTGGTAAAATTTTTGCAACCACCGAGAAAAGAGGATTTAAAAGGAAAGAGGTCAACCATAGTGGAGACAACTATAGGGGTAGGAAAACCTCACCCCAAAACTACCATACTCCATCCCAAGTTGCCGACATTAAAAAACCTAAGCCCTAAAACTTTCAAGCTAAAAGCCAAATTGGAAATTACCAAAGGGTCCAAGAACAACTACCTTTATTACCATTACCCTTGGATGAGATGTACCAGAAGCTATTGAGCATCGGGCAGGTAGCTTCTGAACCTTTAACGCCTATGTAGCCACCTTACCCTAGTTGGTACAAGCTAGAGTTCACATACGAATACCATGCTAGTGTTGCTGGACATAGCATCCATACTTATAATGCTTTCAAGAGAAAGTTTTTGCAACTAATCAAAGCAGGGTGGATAGCATTGGAAGACCCTCTTAATATGAACACGAACCCTCTACCTAATCATGTTTGAGCGGTGGATCAGTAAAGGCACTAGAAGCAGAATGCTCAAAAAGCACCGATGGTCAAGGTAGGGTGTGAAAAAGGTGATTAGTACTTAAAAGTGCATTTTTATCATGGTTTTATATCATCATTTTGCACTTGAAGTATCAATAACTCCTTAACTAAAATATGTTTTATAATAATGTATCTAATAATATAAGATACCTATAATTTGTGGTAAATGTCTATTTTTAATGCAGGTCTATCACATAAATGAAATGATTGATTGATGACTTGAAGAACTTAAATTGCATGGATAAAGAGATGGTCAAACTTAGAGAAGAGATGTCGGTGCAATCCAAACCGGAACACTGTTCGGTAATTGGGTCATATCTGGAGCTACAGATCTCAGATTTAGGTCCAATTTATATGGATGGAAAGGTAAGACATAGGCCTACAACTTTCATATGGAGCCCAAGATCTAAAAAGGCCATTATCAAGTCCAAATTGTAGAAACAACAAAGAAGCCCGAATCTGTCTTCTAGCCCGAGCACTGTTCGGTATTTTGGCCATATCTGGAGTTCTAGAAGTCCAAATGAGCTGAATTTTTTACACAAGAAAGCTGCGACAATTGCCTACAACTTTCATGTTTGCAACTGGCTCCAATTTTGACGTTATCAATGACGTTTTGGGCAGACAAGAGAAGATAAGGATTGTTACCAAGTCAAAAGTTGGCCACCCACTTATCAATTAGTCATCAAATCAATAGTTCCCAATTTTGGCCTATAAAAGGAGGCATTTGCCATGCATTTAGGCATCTTGGTTTCCAGATCAAGATCATGCTCTTCCTTTCTCTCTTTGTATTTTTTGTAATGTTTATGCTTTGCTTTCATTAATATTAAGTTTATGCCTTTCATTTCCTTTCCTTTACTTAGTTAACTTTTAT
The DNA here is from genome assembly GCF_000495115.2 of Populus euphratica. Taxonomy (NCBI): domain Eukaryota; kingdom Viridiplantae; phylum Streptophyta; class Magnoliopsida; order Malpighiales; family Salicaceae; genus Populus; species Populus euphratica. The sequence continues at coordinate 258,571 of NW_011499972.1, forward strand.
GTTCTTATTTTGTTTATCTATTTTGCTTTCTTTCATTATGTCTAGCTAAGTTAGTTATGTCAAGGTGAAAAGGTTACACTAATGGTGTGAGAATAAGTATAATGTAAACTTAATATGGACTTTAATGTTTGATACTAACATGTTTTATATTTGTTATCTTGTTCACTCTTTAATACTTTGCTTGTTAAATGACTAATCTTGATTTATGTTGTATAACACTTGGTACAACAAATGCTTGGCACTTTCATAGCCCATAATGTATGGTATAACCGACACCTGAGCTATGAAAGGAACTTGATTTGTTGTTAACATAAGTTATAATCATGAATGCTTGACGAGATTTACAAGTATTAGCATTAATTGAATAAGATGACTAATGTAATCATGTTAACAATATATAATCTGATTGGAACCTCCTTTGTGTGTGGTTTCCAATTCAATAATAAGAGTTTATACTATACTTGTTTGATATACCATTAGTGGAACCTCTAACCTTGACATTTGTTATTATTATTGTTTAATCCTTACATTAATTTTCCATCTCCAAGTTCTCATCTTCTTCTTCTTCTTCTGTTTCTTTATTATTATTATTATTATTATTATTATTAGTAGTACTATTATTATTATTATTATTATTATTATTATTATTGTTGTTGTTGTTGTTGTTGTTGTTGTTGTTGTTGTTGTTGTTGTTGTTGTTGTTGTTTTTGTTGTTTTATAATTGTTGTTTATAATTTGTACAATTAACCTCCCTGTGGTTCGACCCCGGTCTTGCCGGGTTATTTATTACTTCGACACTCCTGCACTTGGGAGAAGACATCAATCTTTTCGTCGTGTCAATTAGCATGGTTAAACATTGCATTCATTCGAGCAGACATTGTGGAGACCTATAATTCCTCTCCAATTGTTTTTCCAATGATGTCCCCCTGTGCCAAAGCTTTAGGGACGACCCCCAAAACTTGACTACCTCCTAAAAATGTAGCTATTGACACACCTTCTATTAACTCAAGACTGCCTCTCCCATACACTAAATGAATCTTTCTCTCAGCTAGCACGTGATCAAGATGATTTGCTGATTCTAAAAACTCATTTTCTTTCCCAGGATTAGATTCACAGAAAACACAAATATTTCTTATATGATGACCTAAGGAACTTGCCATTTCTACACACTTCTGTATTTGTTGAATGTAAGAGTTGAATAGAAATGAAAGGAAGGAAGAGAGAATTTTATAGATTAGAAAGGCAATCATACCACCTATATGTAGGCCAGCTAGAGTCTCACACACACTCTCTCTCTTTTTATTTATTTATTTATTTATTTATTTACTTTTGAAAAAGCATGTGTATGTACAAGTAGTTGTGATTGTGACTCACATCTTCCCTTAGTTTTACATCCAAGAACGGTTTAAACGCCCTCTATGGGTCGAGGATAAGCTTCCTATCTAATTTTCTTAAAAACTAACAAATAGGGTCTTTTTTAGTCAGATTCTCAAGACTAAATCGATCATGTTCTTTATGAAATAGTGGCCATAAATCATGAATTGCACGATGCACATCTCCACTAGGATACGTCTCAAGAGTCAATAGAAGATTATCTAAAGACTCCTTACTCAGACCATCCTTAATGAATTGTAGTTTATCTTCATGGTTTATAAATACCATTCCTAAAGAATGACATTGTACATTACAAGTCCATCTAGCACATCAATGATAGACTTTCAGTTGTTTTGCACGACGTTTCTTTGCAAAAATGCTTTTACCTGTTCCAAGCATGTGTGAAATGCAGGAGTTAGAGGACTCATTTGATAATCAGACCTTTGCTTCTATCAACCAGCGAATATCTTCAGGAATTCCATGATTCATTAACAACCTCAATCTTGCACATCTAGCACGATAAATTTTTGTAATCGCATTCCGAGGCAGAGTGGGAAAATACTTTTTCAATTTTTCAAGATTAGTGTCCATTTTCAAATGAGAATTGGAAGAAAGATTAAAAAAATTTGCACAAATATATACACAAATATCAATTATTATGGGAAACTAAAAGAACCGACTTAAGTCATGGAGTACCGTTGTCCGCCATTTGACCGGGGTGAGAGAAACTAACAAAAAATCACTAAAAAAAACACAAAAACAATGTAAGAAAAACAAAATAATCAACATTTATCTACAAGATCATTCAAACCCTTTGATTCATTTTCACTAGGAAAATTGTTAAAGTAAGCTTTCAAACGATGTCCATTTTTCTTAAAAATATTATCATTCATTGAATTCTCAAAATCAAAGGTCCCATAAGGATTGCTCTATCTTGATCTTAGCTTTCTAGGGAATGTATAGAGTTGAGAATTATAAAACAAAATTTTTTTACCAGTATCAACTTTTTGACAATTTTCACCAGTTTTGCTCAATGCATGCGTGTCCTTGAACATGGTGGCCAATAAAATCTATTTTGAAAGATTTTTATAGCTGTCTTTTTTGATGAGAAATAACTTTCACATGCTTCAGAATGAAAAAGTTTAATGACACTATTTACCTCATTGTCGGATAATATTTGAAATAAGTTAGGGTCATCGCAATAAAAATTCTTCACTTCGTTCAAAAATGTTTCTTTGTCTTGGGTACTCCAATTAACTGGCAAATCTCCTAAAGTAAGAAAATTGATATTTTTATCATACCAAGGCATTGGAATAAGAGAAAATAAGGATTCATTAGGAAAGTAATCATCGATTGGTGTGATGTCAGATGTCAAATTTATTGTCACTTTTGATAAAAGATCCGCATCAATATTTTCAGAGTGTTTTTATCTGTGATTTTTTCCTTGGAATAGATCATTTGCAAATCTTCAGATTCATCCAACTTATTTTTACTTAAAGTAGATTCAAGTTGATCATAAACTAATTCGTCAATATGATCTACTACTTGTAAATCATTATCATCTCCAAGTTGCTTGCAAATGTTAAAAATATTCATCTCCAATGTCATGTTTCCAAATGATAACTTCATCTGTCCATTCCTATAATTAATCAATGCGTTAGAAGTTGCAAGAAACAGACGTCCTAAAATAACAGGAAATGAATTACATGCTTCAACAGGTTCTGTGTCCAAGACAATAAAATTCACAGGATAAATGAATTTATCGACTTGTACTAACATATCTTTAATTATTCCTCTAGGTACTTTTATAGATCTATCGGCAAGTAAAAGAGTTATAGAAGTTGGTTTTAACTCACTTAGATTGAGACTCTAAAAAATTGAATATGGAAGTAAATTCACACTAGCACCGAGATCAAGTAAGGTTCTTTCAATTTTATGCTCTCCAATAAAATAAGAAATTGTAGGACAACCAGGGTCTTTATATTTCAAAACATTATTGTTCTGAAAAATAACACTTGTTCGGCTAGAAAGACTTTTTCACATTCAGTTTCCTCTTCACAGTGCATAAATCTTTCAAAAATTTAGCATAGGAAGGAACCTTTTTAATAGCATCCAGCTAAGGTATATTGATTCTTACCTGTTTGAAAGTTTCAAAGATTTCAAGGTTATGATTGACTTTCCTTTATTTAGTCATGGCATGAGGAAGTGCTGATGGAGAATCAGTCTTTTCTTTGTAATTTTCAGATTCAACCCCTTCCTTACCTTCAGAGATTGACTCATCATCTTTCTTATAAGGTTTAAGAGAGGGTTTTTAAATAACCTTACCATTATTTAGAGTAGTGACTGATTTGACTTGATCCATGTGTTGGCTTCCGAAACTACTTATCTTTGCATTATATTGCCTCTTAGGATTTTGTTGTGGTTGAGATGGAAACTTATCTTTCTCTTGGAAAGTGAGAGCAAATGTTAATTTTGCAAGATTATCTTTAAAATCTATCATGTTTTGAACAAGTTGAGTATTGATTATCTCTTGCTTTTCAATGAATGCATACAATGTTTCCTCAAGATTTCTTCTAGGAGGTGGAACATAAGGAGGTGCATATCTATGAGAATTTCGGAAATTGTGGTGGGCTTGAAACGGTGGTTGTGAAGTTTGTGCATTGTTGTTCTCACTCTTCCAACTAAAATTTAGGTGATTTCTCCAACTAGGGTTGTATGTTTGTGAGTATGGGTTATGGTTGGCCCTTTGAAAACTGTTTAAAGCATAAGCTTGTTCATGGAGACATTCCTTAAAAGAAGGCAAGGTTGGACAATCATTGGTTGAGTGTTTATTTGTTTCACATATTTGACACACAATATTTTCAATAGATTTTAATTGACCACTTGTTTTCAATTCTAGTGCCTCGACTTTTCTAGCTAAAGATGCAAACTTGGCTTAAAGGTCATGATCTTTCCTAAGGTTGTACATACCTCCACTAGATGTATAAGGTTGAGTTTTACTCGGTGCCTCATAAGTACCGACGATGTCTCAATTTTGAGCATTTTTAGCTAACAAATCTAAGTACTCCATTGCTTCATCAGAATCTTTATCTTCAAAAGTTCCATTGCACATTAATTCAACCATTTGCCTATCTTTAGGTGTTAACCCTCCATGTTTCAAAACCATGATGAGGGCAAGTACTAAGCAAGTCTCGATACCTATCCCAACATTGGTAAAATGTTTCTCCTGGTTTTTGAGTGAAAGTGGTGATTTATATTTTAAAAGAGTTTGTTCTATGAGATGAGAAAAAATTCTTTAAAAATTATTGTTGCATTTCATTCCAAGCACGAATGGATCCTAGTCTCAAATTTTGTAGCCATATTTTAGCTTTATCTTTTAATAAAAAAGGAAAAAAGCTTTAATCTGATGGTGTTCATGCTACAATTTAAATTATTTTATGTGTTGCAGACCTCCTCAAATTCCTTTAAATGTAAGTATGGATTTTCCAATTCTAAGCCATGAAAAGAAGGTAAAAGTTGAATAATGCCTAGCTTAAAATTAAAATGAGATGCATTAGGAGAAAAAACTATGCATAATGGCACACTTGTTCTTGTGGGATTCATGTGGTCTCTAAGTGTTCTAGCATGGTTATTCTCATTATTCTCATTATGAAGTGATTAATTATCTTCTTCAGCCATATTTTTTGAAAATGATAAGGATACCCTACAAAGTCTACCACTTGATGTACGTGACCACACTCTCATACACGTGTAGGAATAGAATAAAAGAAAAAAGAAAATAAAAGAAGAAGAAACAAGAGAAAAGAAATAAAGTTATATACAAGAAAAGTGAAAAGAGAAAATAAAATAAAAATTATAATTTATACAAAACTTAACTCCCCAATAACGGCGCTAAAAACTTGACACGATGAAAATATTGTTGTCTTCTCCCAAGTGCAGGAGTGTCGAAGTAATAAATAACTCGGCAAGACTGGGTCAAACCAAAGGGAGGTTAATTGTACAAATTATAAATAACAAAACTAATAAGAACAACAACCACAACAACAACAACAACAACAAGAATAATAATATAATAATAATAATAATAATAATAATAATAATAATAATAATAATAATAATAATAATAATAATAATAATAATAATAATAATAATAATAATAATAATAATAATAATAAAGAAAAAGAAGAAGAAGAAGAAGAAGAAAAGTTGATGAGAACTTTGAGATGGAAAATTAGTGTAAGGATTAAACAATGATAACAAACAATGTCAAGGTTAGAGGATTCACTAATGGTATGTCAAACAAGTATAGTATAAACTCTTATTATTCAATTAGAAACCACACATAAAGGAGGTTCCAATCAGATTATAGATTGTTAACATGATTGTATTAGTCATCTTATTCAATTAATACCAATACTTGTAAATTTTATTAAGCATTCATGATTATAACTTATGTTAACAACAAATCAAGTTCCTTTCATAGCTCAGGTGTCAGCTATACCATACAGTATGAGCTATGAAAGTGCCAAGCATTTGTTGTATCAAGTGTTATACAACATAAATCAAACATGTTAGTATCAAACATTAAAGTCCATATTGAGTTTACACTATACTTATTCTTACACCATTAGTGTAACCTTTTCACCTTGACATAATAAACTTAGCTAGTATAATGAAAAAAGAAAAATAAATAAACAAAATAAGAACATAAATAAGATAAAAGTTAACTAAGTGAATGAAAGACATAAACTTGATATTAATGAAAGCAAAGTATAAACATTACAAAAAATACAAAGAGAGAAAGCAAGAGCATGATTTTGATCTCGAAACCAAGATGCCTAAATGCATGGCAAATGCCTCCTTTTATAGGCCAAAATTGGGAACTATTGATTTGATGACTAATTCATGAGTGGGTGACCAACTCTTGACTTGGTGACAATCCTCATCTTCTCTTGTCTGCCCAAAACGTCATTGATAACTTCAAAATTGGAGCCACTTGAAAACATGAAAGTTGTAGGAAATCATCCCATCTTTCTTTTGTAAAACCTTCAGGTCTTTTTGACTTCTAGAACTCCAGATATGACCCAAATATTGAATAGTGCTTGGGCTGGAGGACAGATTCGGGCTTCTTTATTGTTGCAATAATTTGGACTTGAAAATAACCTTTTTAGATCTTGAGCTCTATATGAAAGTTGTAGGCCTATGTCTTACCTTTCCATCCATATAAAGTAGACCTAAATTTGAGATCTATAGCTCCATATATGACCCAATTACCGAATAGTGTTTTGGTTTGGATTGCACCAACATCTCTTTTCTAAGTTTGGCCATCTATTTATCCTTTCAATTTCAGTTCTTAATTTCATCAATGAATCCTTTCATTTATGTGATAGGCCTACATTTAAAATGAACATTTACCATAAATTAAATGTATCTTATATTATTAGATATATTATTATAAAACATGCTTTAGTTAAGGAGTTATTAATACTTCAAGTGCAAAATGATGATATAAAACCTTGATAAGAATGCACTTTTAAGTATAGGTTGCAGATCTAGCATTTCATCTCATAGAGATCCTTATTTAAGCAAGTTAATAACAAAATGAAAGCCAAATTTAAGCATGTGTTTTCTCTCTCAAAGATAACATTAAATTAATGTTTAATTGTTTATTTAGTTTAGATTTAATTAATCAATTTTTAGGTTCACAACTATAGAAGCTGTGTGAACGATAACATCAAACCATGAAAACATTGAGGGAAGGGACTATGCTTTAATAAAGCTAGCTTAGAGATCATCTAGAACATATGCTTATGGTGGGGCTTGGTGAGGGAAGTTTATTATTAGCACACATATAATCAATACTTTTAGTTAGTACACTTGTTTTTAAAATTTAGAAACTAATTGTTTTATTCAAGTGATTATAAGGAAAAACATCTGGTGGGATGTTGTAAACTCTAGGGTTGTTAGGTGAGTTTGGAAATATTACAATACAACTAAGTAAGTTTATATTTTTTTATTGAAAAATTCTAATCTTTTTTATCGTTATAGTTTTTTTTAGTTTAATGAACTTTTAAACATGGTTATGTGATTTCTAGCATGATACGAATGCCTATACTAAGAGAAGAGTCGAGTCAGATAACTTTGAGGTTTAAAAGAATTTTAGATCCTTATATTACTTAAAGTAATTAGGAGAAATATCTAGAGTTCTTGATGCTGGAGGGGTTTAAAAGGTGGTCATATAGTGAATTCTCAAACAACAAAAATAAGACTCACAATTCCATTAGTAAACATACTTACGAGTCACTCTTTTTTATTAACCATGCAAAGCTCTTGGTTAGAGTTTATTTGATTTTTAAGTATTTTTTATTAAAATGTTAGTGACTTTTTATGACAATGTTTAATTAATATTTATTTATTATTTAAGTATGTTAAAGTATATTTGCAGGCTATATAACTTGGGTATGAGACAACTCTTATAGAGTTATATTTAGAAACACATATACAAAGAAAAGATGGATAATAAAAGGTCTAATAGTTTGTGGACAGCTAAGCTGAGGTATTTGTTATAAGTAAACTTTAAAAAATTTTGTATTTAGTTGTTGTTATATCTTGATTGTACATACTTAACAATCTAGCTCATGTGAGCCATAATTAATCATTAAAATGTTGTTTCAATAAAAAAATTGCTACTGCAATATTTGATTTGAGGGCCAATCTAAAGGCATAGTATGGAGTAAAATGTAGGAAGAAATGGGAGGAGATAATGTTACACTTGTCCACTCATTACCCTCCATTTTATGGATATATATAAGATTTTTCTTTACCTCTATCTGTAACTTCTTTTTAAAGTATATAAATATTTGTACTTAATTTTTATAGTTAAATTAATAATATAAAATGTGATCTTAAATTTAATTTAGTTGTATAATATTAAATTATTTGATCCACATAAAAATGTATTAAAAAAGAACAACAAATTATTGACATACTAATAGAATCATCAATGGATAGAAGAACTCTCTTGGTAAATCTATTAGTAATATGATCCTATTTTTCTTAGACAATTATCGATGGTCGTTATGATAAAAAATAGTCGATAACTTTTTTTGGGCTTGAATATTTTATTAGAGGTTCTGTAAGGGTTTTTATCAGTATAAAATCACTAATTAAATTCTCTAGGAAAATTAAATCCCTAATAAGACACTCATTGATGATATGTTTTCATTAATAAATCCATAAGTGATTTTTATATCAATAATACAACTTATACACTAATAGAATACTTCATCAATATAAATCAATTTCCTAGTTATGATCGAACTTAACAACTGTCCTATATTTTCATTCATGCATTAACTTTTCTTAGGATAAAGTCATTCCTCACTGAACTATACCTGGTTAATTGAACCCAAAACTAGTTTCTTATAAATCACCTTTTTATATTTAATTGTGCCTAAATCATGTCCTAAAATAGTTTTTTCATATGATTTCAATGGAAATTATCCATCAAAATTCTAAAGTATCAATTTAGGGCTTTTAAAATAAGGTAGGTGATTTATTTTCCTTATGATAAAGTTATGAAAACTTTTGACAAGAATGGGTTTTTCATTGCTATGATTCTAGGCTATAGGCTATGATGATTGGGCTCGAATATAGGTTTTTATCTTTAAGTTTGATGTTTCTTACAATAAAAGTCCTTTTTTATGATGAGAAACTCTCTAATGCTTAAGTTAGTAAATGTAGGAGGATAAAATAAAGTATAGAAAGAGAAATAATATGAGGTGTAAGAGAAAAATGTGTAAAGGGAAGAGGAGTTATATGTGTTATGAATGGTTTTTACTTTTATAGCTTGACTTGAATGTTTAACTTGGTGACTAAAGATATTTATAGATTTTAGTCATGTCAACTTACCTTATATAGCATGAAAAGTGTTATCGTAAATACCTTATAGTGCATGAAGATCCAAGTTCTTTGTAGCGAGTTAAGTTCAATGACCTTATGGCAAATCGAAAAAAAAAATCACCATTGATGGTGTGATTTATTGCTCATTATTGGTTTGTGTGCTCATTATGCCATTGATTTAGAAGTTAGTGCTTCCACTCTATATGAAGAATTTGTGTACATGAGGTTTGTCATGCTTTCACAAAGAATATATACATGTGTGCTTATAAAACTTTATATACTGATGGGTGGTGTGTTATTTATTGGAACATGAAAAAAATACATTGACGTGTGTGTTCAGAATAGTATTGGATAACTCATAGTAAGTTAAGAGTGAGTGAATGAGAGGTTGTTTGAGTTTAGTTTGAATGACCAAATTCTAGTTGGTTAAGGCAAACCTAAATGACTAGATTTTTTATAAAAGTTTTATGCATTATTAAGTTCCTTTAAGTCTTTTAAATAGCTGTGTTTAGAATATCTAACCAATAGAGGTAAAGGAAAGAAAATATTTACTATTTTATACAACGATACCTTTTATAACCATGAGAGAAATGAGTGTTTGCCTGCAAGAAAGATTAATGTTTGGTCAATTTGTTTGTTCTTTTCAGAGTACAAAAAAATAATATTTAGAAAATAGAAAATGTTTAGTGTGAATGTATTGTGTAAGAAGATGTTGCATGGATGAAGAGTTTTGTTAATAAAGATAAGAAGATCTTAATAGAGACATGAAGATTTTAATATGAAGATTTTATTGGAGACATGAAGAATTCATTGAAGATGAGGACATTCTAGTTAAGGCATGCAGATCTTATCATGGAGATTCTAGTGAAGATGTCGCATGTGTATGACATTACGACGATCGTCCACCCTCAGGTGTTGTGTCTCTATCTAGAAAATGTGAGAGACAAGGAATTCTTGTTTTTTATAAGTGGAAAATAAAATGAGAGTTGCCATATAGTATTTTAGTCACTATGAATTCTAATTGGTCTCGGACGGGGACTGGTTGCGTAAAGAAAATATATTAACACTCCAAATATATTTTATCTAAGGTAAGCTGAATTGTTTTATTGTCTGATATATACTACAGTTTTATTATATTTTTAATTATTGGTTTGTTTACGGTTCAAGAAAAGTTCTTCTTGGCAAATAGATTTTTATCTTATTGGATAAAACCTAACTATTCTAATATCATAAAATAATTTAATATTTAGAATAGATCTTACATATAAGGTTGTAACCCAGGTACTAAATTTTTTTTTTTTGAAAATTTGGCCTAGTTCTTATGGCTTTAATAAACGGGTTTTAAAGCCAAAATGCATTCTCAAATATTTTTTAATTTTTTTCTTTATTGTATGGAAATATGATATGAATGTTTTCGAGGGACTTGACTGATTAGTATTTAAAAGTGCATTTTTATCAAGATTTTATATCATCATTTTGTACTTGAAGTATCAATAACTGCTTAACTAGATCATGTTTTATAATAACATATCTAATAAATATAAGATAACTTTAATTTATAGTATATGTTCATATTAAATGTGGACTTTTTACATAAATGAAAGAATTAATTGATGAATTCAATTATTGAAATTGAGAAGACAAAGAGAGGGTCAAGTTTAGAAAAAAGATGTTGGTTTAGTTCAAACTGAAATACTATTCAGTTATTAGGTTATATCTGGAGTTGTATATCTTGGATTTTATTTTGGTTTATATGGATAGAATGCTAAGACATTGGCTTAAAACTTTTATAAAAGTCCAAGATTTAATTCAGCCTTTTAGAAGTCCAAATCAAGATATGACCACTCACTTAATAATTAGTCTTTAAATCCAAGATTTAATTTTGACGTTAGTGATTACATTTTGTTTAGACAAGAAAATAAGAATTGTCACTAAGTCAAGATATGACCACTCACTTAATAATTAGTCTTTAAATCAATAGTTTTAAATTTTGGCATATTAAAGAAAGCATTTGCATTTAGACATCTTGGTTTTTAGATCTAGATCATGTTTTTACTCTCTCTTTATATTTTTGTAATCCTTAAGTTTTGCTTATATTAATCTATTGTTTATACTTTTCATTTCCTTTCCTTTACATAGTTAACTTTTACCTTATTTATTTTCTTACCCTGTTTATTCATGTTTCTTTCTTTTATTATGTTTAGTTAAGTTTATTATATTAAGGAGAAAATATTATATTAATGATGTAAGAATAAGTATAATATAAATTCAATATGGACCTTAATGTTTGATGCTAACATGTTTTGTATTTGTTATCTTGTTCACTTTTAATGCTTTGCTTGCTAAATAGTTAATTTAGATTTGTATTGTATAACACTTGGTATAATAAATACTTGACACTTTTATAGCCTAGCCATATGGTGTAATAGACAACTGCGTTATCAAAGAAACTTGATTTGTTGTTAACATAAGTTATAATCATGAATACCTAATAACATTTAAAAGTATTAGCATTATTCAAATAAAATAACTAATATAATCATATTAACAATTTATAATTTGATTGGAATCTTCTTTTTGTGTGGTTTTCAATTGACTAATAAAGATAGTTTATACTATTCTTGTTTGAAATACTATTAGTGGATCCTCTAATCTTGATAATTATTTTATCATTGTTTAATTCTTATATCAATATCACATCTCAAGAATTCTCTTCAACTCCTTTTTATTTATTGTTTATAATTTTATATAATTCACCTCCCTATGGTTTGATCTCAGTCGTTTTGGGTTATTTATTACTTCGACACCTCCTGCACTTGGAAGAAGACATCAATCTTTTGGTCGTGTCACTGGCAGTTTGCATGAAAACATGATTTTTTTATATATAATTTTTATAATGTTTTGACAAATTGGGTATTTTAATACCAAATTTGTTTTTTTTATGGTATAAAAATACAAACCGATCTTAATTAAAATAGATAGAAAAAACATGCAAGAAAATCATAAATTTTTGAATTTTTTTTTAGGCTGGGCTGGACTTGACCCGCTCATTTTAGGCTAGGCTGAACTTGTCTAGCCTAGTGAACAATGAAGTAACTCTCCACTGTTCACGCGAAACAATGGAGTAGTAAGGGACACTGGACAAGAAGAGAAAAGGAAAGGGAAGGAAGGCTAACCATCAGTTGCTCGTGGTGGTGCTGGTGGTGGAATGAAGGAGCAACTGTGGTTCGCAGCAAGGAACAGTGGCGACTACTACGGTGGAATGGGCATTGTTCCTCTATTTTTTCTTCCTTTATTTTTTTATGTTTTTCTTGTCTTTGGTTCTGCTTTGTTAACAATGTTCTCCCTTCTATGTGGTGGCTTTGTGGCAGCACTACTTGTGTTTCTTCTTCCAAACAAAGGTGGCTGTGCAATAGAGAGCTGCAACACTAGTTGATGTTTTTTTCTTCTTTTCCTGTATGTTTTTTTCTTTCCTGTTATGTTTTCTTTCTCTTCTCTCATTTTTATTGGTGGTAGAGCTGTTGATGGTGCTGCTGCGATGGCAGCTAGGAACTGGTTCCAGGTGGTGGTCTTTTTTACTCTCTCCTCTACTTTTCTGTTTTCTTCTTTTGTTTTTGTTCTTTCCTCTATGCTTTTTGTTCTTCATCCTTTTCCTCTCTATCCGCCTTTTTTTTGCTCATCTCACTACCCTGATATTTATAAGGAGGAAAAAAAAGAAGGAGGGGGGAGGGCTACTACCCTTGTTCAATAATAGATAGGGGTAGGGGGCCGGGTGACCTTTGATAGTTGTCAAGGCTGCCCGCAGGGCTTGTCCCCTCTACATTTTTATCTTGTTAGGTGAGGGGCATGGGTTTTGGTAGGGTTTGTACAAGCAGGAGAGAGGGGGAGAGGGAAAATACAGAGAAGAAAATCTCTTCTTTCGCTGCCTCTATGTGTGTAGGGGAAGAAGAAGAACTATGCTATTCAAAAGGACACTGTTTCAATTTATTTATTTTTCTTTTCATTTCTTTCTCTGAGGTTGAAAAAAAAAAGAATTTGAGAATAACCCAAAAATAGGTTATGATAAGAGACATGAAAACTTGTTTGAATATATAAATAATTCATTTAGTAATGTAGATATTTCAATAAAAACACTACTGTTTTATTAAAAATTTAAAAACAATTTCTTAACTAGAGATATAATTTTTAGAATTATTTGATCTCAAGTAATTCTTGGTAGGGATCTTTCTCTATTTATTTGAAGTATTATGTTTCCTTTCTAAAACTTTATTAGAGGTGACCGTTAATGATCAATTTTTTAATTTTAATTTTTCAAAGATGACATTCCTTATTATCAGGACCATGTTTATGGTGAGAGAAATAAAATTTATCATGGTTTATTATGTTTGCACCACTCTTCATAGAAGGTGAATGTTGTAAAAAGTCTTTTTTATATAACAACCAATATCTCAACATGTATGGTGGTTAAAAGTATGGCTAAGAGCTTATTAAAAGTCAAACATTCATCAATGGATACCTTGATGTTCCTTTTGGATGCTTGGGACTAGTAAAAGATCAATGATGTTTGGGATATTTTGCTATTTGTGGTTGGAAACAAGGTGTTCTTGTTTAGTTAAGATCATTTCCTTTACTTGAATGTGTTTTTCTATTGTTTATTTTATATTAAAGAGAGTTAATCAAGGAGAGTATATAGTCATTACAATAAAAAGTAGTTATATACTCTACTAATCAGGGTTTCTATGGCAATACATTTAAAAATATTCTCCATGCTGAGCATTTCCTCATTAAACATTTGGAGCTATGCTCTAAAGATCTCATCTTCTTATTGTGTGATGATGAAGAGCTTTATGATGATTATTTTAGCTAGTATGCTTGTATTTGAATGGGAGATAAGTTTAACATAGAGATTGTGAAGGCCAAGGATGAAGTCAAATCAAGTTTATGATACCATACCCGAGTAAATCCTCTGAATGTTATTGGGAAGAATTTAAATATAGCATCACTCTTTTAGATAATGAGCTTTAGCATGCTTTTTACATTTTATATATGCTCTCTTAAATTTGTAAGACCATCGTAGTTGTCTATGTTATCCTTTATAGAGAAATAATTTTTGGGGAGATAAGTATGTAACATTTGATGAAAAAGTGGAGAATCTCTTACTTGGAAAAGGTGATGTTCATTCTAATAAACTCATCTAGTTACTAATCTCATCTCATTTCTAAGTCTTTTTCTATGTGTAACATTTAAGTGCGACTCAAAAAAAGATTGGTAGAGATAACCATTTGTATGTATAAGACTTGTTAAAGAGTTCTCTTTATAGTGAGAGCATATCTTTTATAGAGTTGAAGTATGAGTGTCCTTATGCCTATTGGCTTGCTTGTCATTCTAACCAGTTCCTTTAAGGAATTGAAGTTGTCTTTTTACAGTTAGTGGTATATGTAATGAAGCTTGCTATTATATTTTTCATTAAAGGAATGAAAAAATGCAACGCCATTCTTTTATATCTAAAAAACCATTATTGAGCACTTAAATTGAATGAGAGATTTGATGGATATTTGAAGAAGTTAGAGTATCTATGGTGAAAAGTTTAATCTTCCATGCACTGAAAGTTCCATGTTGTCGGCTATGAAAAGTATTTTTAAGTGTTAGTTGTGAAAAAGAATGAACTAGGTTTTATTTAGGTATCCATATATGACACCACTAATAAAAACATGAAAAATTTAGACAGAAATGGGCTTTCCATGATTGACATTATATGCCATGGTATTGGGTATGAATGTAGACTTTTCTCTCTAAGATCAAGGTTTTTAGCAACATAAGACCCCTATTGAAATAAGGGACCATTCAATGCTTAAGTTACTAAATGTAAAAGGAAAAAATAATATAAATAAAGAGAAATATTAAGAGAAGTAGGAGAAAAACATGTAAAGAGAGGAGTGATGTGTTTTGTGAATGGTTTTTACTTGCCTGACTTGACTTAAATATTTTAGTTAGTGATTATAGGTATTTATAAACTTTGATCATGTTAGTTTATCTTATGAAGATTGGAGAGTAGTGTTGTAGATATCTCATAATGTATATAGTTATAGGTGCCTCATGGTGAGCAAAGCATGTCGATGTTATAGTGAGCGAAGTAAAATGAATAACAGTGATAATGGGTTGTCGAGCATACTATGTAATTACTACCTAAAAGTGCATTTTTGTCAAGGTTTTATATTATTATATTGCACTTAAAGTATCATTAAATTCTCTAATTTAAGCATGTTTTATAATAATAATTTTGGTAACATAAGATATCTTTAATTTATGATAAATGCTTATTCATGTTTTATAATAACAAGTCTAATAAAATAAGCTATTTTTAATTTATGGTAAATGCTCATTTTGAATGCAGACATATCTCACAATTTAAAGGATTGATTGATGTGATTAACTATTAAAAGTGAAAAGATAAAAAGAAGGTTAAACTTAAAAGAAGAGATGCAGGTTCAATACAAACTGGAATACCATTCGATTATTGGATCATAACGGGAGCTGTAGAGTTTGGATTTAAGTCTGGTTTATATGGATGAAAAACTAAGACATAAGCTTAAAACTTTTATGAGAGTTCAAGATTCAAAATGACTGTTTTCAAGTTCAAATTATAGCAATAAAAGAGAAGTTGAAATCTATCTTGCAACCTAGATATTGTTCAGTGTTCAGCCCATATCTTGAGTTCTAGAAGTTCAAATGAATACATTCTTGTTTTGTTGGAAAGTTGAGATAAATTCCTAAAACTTTCATAGGAACTAGATGTTTAAATTCTGACGTTAACAATGATGTTTTGTTCAGATAAGAAGATAATGGTTGTCACCAAGTTAAGAGGTGGTCACTCACTCAATAATTAGTTCCTATAAAATGAGGTATTTTTCATATGTTTAAACATCTTGGTTTTTAAATCAAGATCATATTCTTGCTTTATTTCTTTATATTTTTACAATGTTTAAGTTTTGCTTTCATTAATTTTTTGTTTATACTTTTTATTATAACCAAGTTCTTATCTAGTTTATTTATGTTTCTTTTCTTTACAATGTTTAGCTAAGTTTATTATGTCAAAGTGAAAAGTTTTCACTAGTGGTATAATAGGTATAATATAAGCTCAACATGGACTTCAATGTTTATATCCTTGAAAGTTTGTTATTAACATGTCTTATCTTTTTATGTTACTAACTCTTCATACCTTGTTACATGATAAATCTATATTTGTGTTGCACAATTTTTGGTGCAACAAATACTTGGTACTTTTATAGCCTATTGTATGGTATAATCAACATCTGTGCTTTGAAAGAAACTTGATTTTTTGTTAACATAAGTTAATATCATGAATTACTGATAATATTTAAAAGTATGAACTATAAAGGATTAATCATCCATGTCATAACTCAATTTTGGGTTATTCTCCAATTTTGATCCATATTTTGATAACTTTTTAGAAAAAATTCCAAAAAATAGAGAAAAACAATGAAAATCCAAAAAATACATTTTTAAACATATTTGCATCTTTTTTAGCATTTTCAACATCATCTCACAAGAATTTAAATTTTCAAAGATATTTGAAACGTGTTCAACTTTTAACGTGTTATTTTTAAAATCATTGATTTTTCTCATTGAGTTGATGTTGATATTGCTTGTTTTCAAAAAAAAATACAAAAAAAATCAAAAAAATAAAAAATTTACAAAATAAAATAAAATTGAGGGACCAATTTTGAAATCCAAGCAATATTTTGCCTATAAATAGCAACCTTTAACACAAAAAAAGGGGGGGGGGCAATTTTGACAAAAATAAGGAGAAAATAAACCTTAAAACACAAAAAACCCTAACATTTTTCTCTAAGAGCCGCCGCCTCCCTCACCCCCTCAAACCTGTCAGCTTAGCTGGACGATTTCTCCCTCGTCTACCGTTGGATCAGCGTGAAATTTGGTTATGTTGTGCGTCCCTATATTGTCTACATTCTGACTGGAGCGATCATTCATATTTGAAACCACGAGAGAAATATTACCATTTCAATATTTCTGGACAAACCCCTCTCGGAACAGTTAGAGCTGCCGGTCTATTTCTCCATGATTCACCGTTGGATCCACTTGAGTTTTGGATATGTGATGCGTATGGGTGTATTTCACATTCTGAACGGTGAAGATGAGATGAAACCATCCAAAAAGGTCTTATGCGTGTTCAACTGTGGCTCGCCAATCTCGGGTCAGTTTCGGTCTAACTCCAATCTAGGGAGATCCAACCGTTAACTCCAGCTGATATTTGGATATATGCTGCATGAGAGGTTGGTTTATCATTTCACCTTTGGGATTTGTTATTGTCTCAATGGTTGATGAGTTATGGTCGTCGGAAGTTTTGCCCAGAATCTGTCATGGTTTCCGATTTGAAAACCCAAATCACAACACCCACCGCCGGCGCCGGAAGACAGAGAAGAGGAAGACGGCCGATCTATTGGTTCTGCCACCTCTGGCAACGGCGGCGCGTGGAGGAAACGCTTGTGTGTGTGTGTGTTTGTATTTGTCTTATGAATGTTTTCTTTTTATTTATGATAAAATTGCAGAGAATAAAGAAGAATTTAATATTTTGATTAGATCACGGTGTAGAAGTACAAACTTGTACGGAAGTTATATTTCTAAAATCCGATGAAAAGACAAATTTGTTAAAACTTCTTTAACACATCAAGTCCATGAAGCAGCTTACCTCAGGTAGGGTGTGTTAGGGGTGCTAATACCTTCCCTAACCACAACCGGTCCCTTACCCGCGAATATCTGACAAGACCAGTACAACCAGGTTTCCTAGTAACCTTCAATTAAATACTAGGTGGCGACTCCTAACGAATCCAACAACATCAAATCAAATAATAACGATGAAAAATCATCGGAGCCGACGCCGTGCGGATTTTATGACGTGCGACAATCCAATTGAAATCTTTTTTGTGAGTGGTTTCAAGTTGATTAATAAAAAGAGTTTATACTATACTTATTTCCAATATTATTAGTGGATCATCTAACCTTGACAATTGCTTTTATCTTTGATTAATACTCATATCAATATCACACCTCAAAAGTTCTCCTCAACTCCTTTTCATTTGTTGTTTATAATTTTATATAATTTACCTCCCTATGGTTCAAATTCGGTCTTGTCCAGTTATTTATTACTTCGACACTCCTGCACTTAGGATAAGATATCAATCTTTTGATCATGTCATTATGTTATTGATGAAGAAGTTGATGTTTCTATTTTACAAAAATAACTTATATACATAAAGTGTGCATACACTAATAAGTAGTGTACTTCTTAGAACTTAAAAAAAAAAACTTTGAGGTGTTCGTCTATAGAAATAGTGGACAACTCAAGATAAGTCAAGAGTGAGTGCGAGAGAGATTGTTTAGGTTGAGCCTCAACGCCAAACTTCTTGTTGTTTAGGTCTAGCATGAAAGACTAGGATACGAAGCCAAACCACTAGAATTTTTGTTTAATCTTTTTATACATTATCACCTGAAAATATATGGTTAGCCATTTTAAAAATAAAATAAAATAAACTTGAAACATAGGGGCTAAACCCAACGTACTTGGATTTGACTATGTGTTGAGCAAAATAAGCATGTGTTTGACAAGCTAGTAAACTCAATATATTTGGGTTTCACCACGTGCTAAGCCCAAGTAAGCATTAGTTTAGCAAACTACAAGATCCAATATATTTAGGTTTAGCTATGTGCTGAGCCAAAATAAGCATGGATCTAGCACGCTATCAGACTTAACATATTTGAATTTGACTATGTGCTAAGCCTAAATAAACATGGGTCTTGTGAGCTGCCAGATTCAACATTCTTGTGTTCGGCCATGTGTTGAGCTTAATGATTAATACTTAAAAGTGTATTTTTATCATGGTTTTATATTATCATTTTGCACTTGAAATATCAATAACTCCTTAAATAAAGCATTTTTTATAATAATATATCTAATAATATAAGATACCTTTAATTTATAGTAAATGTTCATTTTAAATGCAGGCCTATCATATAAATGAAAGGATTGATTGATGACTTTAAGAACTTAAATTGCAAGGGCAAAGAGATGACCAAAATTAGAAAAGAGATGTCGGTGCAATCCAAATCGGAACACTATTCAGTAATTGGGTCATATCTGGAGCTATAGATCTCAGATTTTGGTCTACTTTATACGGATGGAAAGGTAAGATATAAGCCTACAACTTTCATATGGAGCCTAAGATTTAAAAAGACCATTTTCAAGTCCAAATTATAGCAACAACAAAAAAGCCCGAATCTATCCTCCAGCCCAAGCACTGTTCAGTATTTTGGCCATATCTGGAGTTCTAGAAGTCCAAATGAGCTGACTTGTTTACACAATAAAGATGAGACAATTGCCTACAACTTTCATGTTTTCGAGTGGCTCTAATTTTGACGTTATCAATGACGTTTTGGTTAGACAAGAGAAGATAAGGATTGTCACCAAGTCAAGAGTTGGCCACCCACTCATCAATTAGTCATCAAATCAATAGTTCTCAATTTTGACCTATAAAAGGAGACATTTGCCATGCATTTAGGCATCTTGGCTTATAAAAGATCATGCTCTTGCTTTCTTTCTTTGTATTTTTTTTGTAATGTTTATGCTTTGCTTTCATTAATATCAAGTTTATGCCTTTCATTTCCTTTCCTTTACTTAGTTAACTCTTATCTTATTTATGTTCTTATTTTATTTATTTATTTTTCTTTCTTTTATTATGTCTAGCTAAATTTATTATGTCAAGGTGAAAAGGTTACACTAATGGTGTAAGAATAAGTATAGTGTAAACTCAATATGGACTTTAATGTTTGATACTAACATGTTTTGTATTTGGTATCTTGTTCATTCTTTAATACTATTGTAACCCAATTTTGGATTCACTAATTTTTTTTTGAATATTATTTTATCTTCTTATTCATAACAAAAAAATATAATAAATTAAAAAAAGAGAAGAAAAAAAGAGAGAGTTTAAAATATATTTTCTCCAGTCAACCGTATCTTTCTACCAAAATCGAGTCCACCAGGTCAATACAGGTTAAACGATGTTGACCAGGATGAAAAATCAGTTTCGGGCCGTTTCGGATCAAAACTGTCATTTTCGGTCAAAACCGAGTCCACCGGGTCAATACGGGTCCCACCATGTCGACCGGGATGAAAAATGAGTTTCGGGTTGTTTCGGGTCAAAACTGTCATTTTCGGTCAAAACCAAGTCCACTAGGTCAATACGGGTTCCACCATGTCGACCGAGATGATAAATAAGTTTTGGGCTGTTCCGGGTCAAAATTGTCATTTTCAGTTAAAACCGAGTCCATTGGGTCAATACGGGTCCCACTATGTCGACCGGGATGAAAAATGAGTTTCAGGTCAAAACTGTCATTTTCAGTCAAAACTGAGTCCACCAGGTCAATACGGGTCTTACCATGTCGACCGCGATAAAAAAAAAAGAGTTTTAGACTATTTTTGGTCAAAAGTAGTATTTTTGGTCAAAAAACCCGGTCCACCAAGTTGATACTCGTATAAAGATTTTTTTTGTAATTAAAATTGATTTTTAGGAGATGAAAAACTTTTTATAATATTGATTTGAATTTTTAATTTTTACCCTTATAAATAAATATTATTATTATTATTTAGAATTATTATATATAATAAAACAAAAAAAATAATTTAATTTTGTCGATGGTAATCGGTGCACGTTGAAAATTTTGACAATCCCGTGATTATTTTCATAATAATGTGATTTACTGTCTCCTTTGATCGGCTATAAATAGCCAATGAAATCAAGACACAAGACACGGAGAAAAACCAAGAATTGTGAATTTTGAATTCTGAATTGAGTGGCACTATTTGCATTACTATTTGTGTTACTATTCTTTTTTTTTTTATATACTTTTTCTACACCTCAGTAAGATATTAATTTTTTTTTAAACAAATTGAAAAATACCAAAAATATCCCAACCGTTAGATCTAATAGTGTTTGAATCTGAGCCTTTGATTTCTTAGGATACAATAGACTTTACCACACCAGATTAAAACCCAAATCAATCTCAGCCTTTAAAATAATCTATCCTTTGATCCTGTTGCGCCACGTCAGCAGGTGTACCCAGCACTCGGTACACCGCGACACAGCAGATCGTAGCCCATTCAATCCTGACCGTCCGATCAACTTGAAGATCAAACCAATCACAGCTGCACGATCTGTTCATCCGAGATCCAATGGCTCCCAGGCTTCAGACGCACGGGTGCACCATACACTCGTTCACACCGTAGCAACACCTAGAGCTTCTCTCTCCTCTCATCGGCGATTCTCTCTCTCTTCGCTGATCTCCCATTTCCAGCCGTTTTAAGCCACGAAACCACCACAAAAACGTGCATCGACTTCTCTGAAGCAAAACCCCGGTCGTTTAACACTTTTTCACCGACAATTTTGGCTGGAAAAAGGCCGCGACCTTTATCGATCGATCGACCTTCAAGTCGTCGATTCTCCCTCCTCAGACATCAACGACCAACGAGACCACCACCATCAGAATCCTCGTCCTCAGATCTACCAGAAGCAACCATCGTTTGGCTGGAATCTCATCAAAAAAATTTGCCGCCGTCAACAGTAAACACGCGTGAGCCACACGCGCCGCCAGTGGCATTTTTGTAAATTTTCGATAAACCCGAGGGTATTTGAGTCTTTTGCCTATACAAGGGTACTCAAGTAATTTTCTATGATATTTTATGGTATTTTTTGATATTTTTATATATAAATACTTGTAAATTTTGTATGTGAAAAAAACAAAAATAAACCAAAATAAATAACGACGCGGGTTCAACACTCATTTTATCATATCACTGTTCGTGGGTCAAAAACCCAGTTCTTAAGAATTGATATATCTATTTGTCAATGATGTCAAAATAATTTTTGTTTTATAAAATAAATATTATTTGTCGACACGTCTCTTTTATTTACAGAAAAGGACCGATGTCAAAAAAAAATTAATACCAAAATATAGATTATGTCCATTATTATTTATTTTGATAAATCAGACGTAACTCTTCTTTTTAGGGATAAACGTCAACATTTTAGACATAATTTTAGGGACTGATGTCATTTTTAATGTGTCTCCTATTTTTAGGAACCGACGTTAACCATGTTAAAAATTTACAAATAAGCTTAAAATATAATAGCATTTGAATCAAATAAGAAAAACACACAAGTAAAGGTAACCTTTCTCTGAAAGGATGTTTTAAGGGTGGTGTTTACCTTCCCTTAATCATAACTAACCCAGTACCCAAATCTCTGGGACTAGTGTCTAATTTTGGATTTCTAGTTCCCTCAAATTACTAGATGGCGACTTCAATAAAATCTTTATTTCCCCTAATCAAATAAAAACTAAATGATTCTTTTTTGTTTAAAAAACAAACAAAAAGGAGTGGAGCCATCGCCCGACATCGTGTAGCGACAGAATGACAACTCCACCGGGGACTTAGGGTGGAACCAACTACTTGTGTTTGCTTTTCATATGCTTTTTCTTATATGCTATTTATTTTTGGTATTTATTTTATTTACATTATTTATTACTGTAATTCCTTTCAATTTTTCATATTGCCACATGCATGCATGATATTTATTTGTGTACTCACACACTTCACGATGAACTCATAAAAGCTCTGGACCCGAGCTTCGTCCTTTTTAAGATTAGAAAAGAAAGATTCAAGTGGTAAGTGTGACTTATGTCCACTAATGCTCATTTGGACTTTCGCTTGGATTGTAACTCACCCTATATAACGGGTATTGTGGAATTTTATCCCATACTCATGATTGCATAAGGTTAAGAGGTCGATTACTTCACAAGTAATTCGGGCAATCTAAGAACAAAATAATTTCTTTAAGGATATAATAAACTAAGCCAAACCTTATGAGTTAAATCCTATCAAGTAGGATATAAGACACAAATAAATGTCAATGCATTAACATCCATTTTTATATACATTCCATATTCTCATTATATCTCCACCGATCCTTATAGGAAGTGTGAGATGGAAAAAACCAATACTAGTGAGGAATTTTTGACCAGATCAGAATTGAGCCAATATGATAAAGGGGATTGTTTGCCATCAGAATTTGAGCCTCAATTACCAGCACAGGTTAAATTAGATGACAGACCACTTGGTACAGGACAACTACTGAACTATTGGGAAATGTTATCCGTTCATGATCAGATCGATTTTCAGAAACAATATGGGGACTTGGCACATTTAGTGAAAATTAGGGTCCAAAATGCTTGTTTTCAAGCCATGATAGATTTTTGGGATCCAAAATATCGGTGCTTCACTTTTGATACTATGGATATGACTCCTACTATCGAGGATTATGGATCTCTGCTAAATTGTCCTAAGTCAGAAAAGGTGTACTTTTACACACCTATAGAGCATGCATTTTCTAACTTTGCTTGGATTACCCAGATAAACTGTCAACTAGCAAAATCACATGCAACTAAACGAGGAAACAATCAGGGTTGGTTTTAGAATGAGCTAGAAGCCATATTCAAGAGGAGATTACATGATGAAAGCAATGAAATTCGATTGAGAATTTTAGCCTTGGGCATATACGGTTTGGTTCTTTTTCCATCTGCCGAAGGAATGATCGATTTTGAGGCTGTTAATGTATTTAAAAATGTGGTGACCCTTAAAATTAATCCTGCTACAACAATATTGGCAGAAACTCTCTCATCCTTGAATTATTGTAGAAAAGCCGGAAAGGGTCGTTTAAGATGTTGCTTGTAGCTGTTGTTTGTCTAGACTTTGAGTCACATGATTGAGGGGAAGATTTCAGGTTTGGTTGGTACGCCATGGCATCTTTATTCTAAGCTGGAGAATTTTGCTGAAAAATATTTGCATGAAGTAGGAAGAACTACATGGGAATCAATGTTTCTGAGTTTGAGTAAATCTCAATTTCATTGGAGGAGTCGATATTCTTACTTCAAATCTTATCTGACATACTGTGGTGAGTACCCATGGGTCCCGTTGATAGGAGCCCGTTGCTATATTAGTTATTATCCTAACATGGTTTTACGATAGTTTGGATTTGAACAGTTTATTCCAAGGACTACCGAGTTGGCAACATTCTATGAAGATTTCAAGACCTCGAAGAAATTATTAGAGTTAGTGAAAAAGGCATGGAAACATCCTGGTAGGGTTACTTCTGCTAAGAGGGTAGAAGGAAAAACAACTAAAGGATATTTAATATGGTAGAAGAAGAGAGGGAAAGGATACAAAGTTCCTTCATTTGAAGGGCCATCCAGGTCTGTGAATCAGTCTGCTGAAGACATACACGAAGAAGTTTGTGCTCAATAAGAATCTTACAACCTAAATTTGAATTCTGAAGTGAAAGAGTTAGCGGCTAAAAAAAGAAAGTTAGCATCTAATCTAACCATTCGAGAAAAAGCATTCGCTATCACGAAACAGGAAAAAGATGACTTGTCAACTCAGCTACAACATTAACAACTTGAGTTCCAGCAGCTACAAGAAAAATATGCACTTCTGTCAGAAGATAAGAGGAAGCAAGATGTCAACATGAAGAGATGGGTTAGAAGAGCATCAAAATCTGAGGAAATGGCATTAAAGTTGGAAAAGGCAAATAAATCACTTCAGGAACAGTGTCAAAATCAAGATGCAGTAATTGCCAATTTAGATGAGCAGGTGAACCATTTGCTTTCCACTGAGCAAACCTTATCATCAGAAAAAGAAAATGCAGAAAAAGAAGCAGAATGTTGGGCTTCTGAAGCTATATGCTATCATGTGCAAGTAGATGATGCCAAGAATTATGCTTCAGGATTAAGAAGCATAGCCCAACAAATAGCAGATGGTGAGCCAATGACTAGAAATGAATTCCATCAGTTTTTTGGGCTAATCAGAGACGAGATTAATGAGATTGCAACATATGACGGTCCAAGGCTTTGGAAAGATTGACTTGTTGTAATTCTGATATTGTAAACCAATAAAAGACAATTTCATCATATTTTTATTATGAGAAATGTTTACTTTGATATGAATTTATGGCATCAAATTTCTTCCCTAAATCGGTTCAAGTTCCTGTAGGTTTGGAGTCCTCAGTGAGAACTTTCTTAAGAGAATCTGATCTGGTCTCTTCCTCATCATAAGTTAAAGGAAAACCTAAAACAAATAACAAGCATACATCATCCATATGGCATTTTGCATCCATTTGTGCATTTCATTCATTTTTATGGCATTCATTCAGGTTGAAATATAGGTCCCCCAAAAGACCATAAAATTCATTACACTCGATTATGAAGAAAGATAATGGAGAACGAAAAAAGAGCACATCTAGAGGCTCACTATCAAAGGGAGTTGGAGAGCATGAAAAATGATATCGTAAGACTTACAAGTCTACTCGAGCAGGCCCTGGCATCCAAGTCTGGAAAGGATACCTCTACTCAGCCAGTAGTTGCAACTCCATCTATATCTACGCCAGTAGCTCCTTTCATATTCACTTCTCAAAATCTAGGGGCAAACCCTTCTTCATCTGAACAATAGTTCACTGCCAATGTTCCACCAGCACAAGTGCCGATCATAAACTTGACAACTGATGACTCACATAGGATGAGATACTCTAAACCTGTTGATTATGACAAATTGACCGCTCTAGAAGAAAGATTGAGAGCAGTTGAAGGGGCAGACTTATATGATCCTGTTCATGCTGCAGAGATGTGTTTAGTCCTAAATGTAGCTGTACCCAAAGAATTTAGGGTACCGGAATTTATCAAGTATACGGGAACTGAATGCCCAGTTACTCATCTTAAATCTTATTGTAATAAGATGGCAGAAATGGTGAATTATGAGAAACTTCTCATCCATTTCTTTTAAGACAGTCTTTCTGGATCAGCACTAAGCTGGTATACAAGGCTAGATAATACAAAGATTAGAAAGTGGAAAGATTTGGTCAAAGCTTTTGTGGAGCAATACAAATTCAACATGGAGGTAGCCCCGGACAAGTCAAGCTTGTTAGTCATGGAGAAGGGCAACAAAGAGACTGTAAGAGAATACGCTTTGAGATGACATGAAAAAGCATCCCATATACAACCCTCTTTGTTAGAAAAAGAAATGGTCACTCTGTTTACCAACACTTTTAAATCTCCCTACTTTGAACACCTAGTGGGTAGTTCAACTTAGTATTTTTTTGATGCTGTAACTATTGCTGAGAGGATAGAACAAGCAATAAGAATGGGGAGAATGTTATAGCCTATTGAGAAGAAAGGCTTTATCGGGAAAAAGGAGTCTGAGGTGAACAATATGGAAGGAGGGTACAAGGGTAAGAAGAAAAATTACCATCACTATAACTTCCAAAAACCTACCCAACAAGTTGCAAGTGTAAACTTCACTAACCCTTTCCCTGCCAACCAGCAAAACCAACCAAATGACCAACAAAGTAACCAGATTATTAATCCTCCAAGAAGGAATTTTCAAAGAACCCAAGAACGGTTGCCACCATTACCACTTCCCTTGGGAGAAATGTATTCGAAGTTGTTGAGTAAGGGGCAGGTGGCCCCTGTTCCCTTAACCCCACTACAACCTCCATACCCAAATTGGTATAAGCCTAATATGACATGTGAATATCATGCTGGCATTGCTGGGCATAACATTGAAAGCTGTAATGCATTCAAAAACAAGCTCCTACAATTGATAAAAGCTGGATGGATAACTTTTGATGATGCACCGAATATGAATTCCAACCCTTTACCCAATCATGCTACAAGTAGTGGAGGGGTGAATGCTGTAGGAGTAGAGGGTAAGAAGGAAAGAACTTTGAAGGTTTCCATGGAAAACCTGTATGGTATGATGGTATAGTCTGGATATTTATCCGAGTTTGAACCAGTAATGAATGGAAATAATTACTGTAAGTTTCATGCCAAGGTGGAACATCACATTGATGATTGCGAAGAATTTCGCCAAGAAGTGAAAAGGATGCTGAGTTTCGGCATGATACAGATAGAAAGTGAAGAAGAAAGCAGTGAAGTTAGGATGATAGGCTGCTAGGAGAAAAAAAGGGAGGTTTGTAGACTCTAACCAACTGTGGGTGGTCCGCCAAAACTAATCCTAATCAAGCCTGTATGTACCAATAATGGAAGTTATGGCACAATGCCTTACAATTATGGATATGTTTTCAATATTAAAAATCCTACTCTTATCTTCCATACTGAAATTAGTGGTTTAACTCGAAGTGGTCGGTGTTTTACACTAGAAGAATTAGAGAGGCAGATGAAAACTAATGGAAAAGAAACAGTTGAGGCTTTTAAAGATATGGAAGTGAACAAACCCATAAGTGAAGAGGAGTCTAATGAATTTCTGAAGTTGATGAAGCATAGTGAGTATAGTGTGGTAGATTAGTTGAAGAAAACTCCTGCTAGAATCTCTTTAATGCCACTTGAGTTCTGAGTTACACCATAAAGCATTGCAAAAGGTGTTGAATAAAGCATATGTGCCACAAGATATTACTCAGGATACAATGGAGCATTTGGTGGGAAGAATTAACGCCTCCAATTACTTATATTTCACTGAAGATGAGCTAGACCCGGAAGGGACTGGGCATAACAAGCCCTTGTATATCATTGTGAAATATAAGGACTGTTTGATCGGCAAAGTGCTTGTGGATAATGGTTCAGCTTTGAATGTGCTACCAAGGTATATGCTAGATGAGATGCCAATTAAGGCCAAATACTATGACGGCTAGAGCATATGATGGTTCCCCTAGACAGGTGATAGGGACCATTGATATTGAATTGTTTATAGGGCCTCAGATGTTTTTGATAACTCTACAAGTGATGGATGTCTATCCTTCGTATAGCATGTTATTAGGAAGGCCATGGATGCATGCCTCTAGGGCTGTGACATCATCTCTACACCAATGCTTGAAGTACATCATCAATGGTACTTTAGTGAAAGTTAAGGCAGAAGAAACCTTATCCATGATAAGGAATGTGGCGGTCCCTTATATTAAAGCAGAAGATTGCAAAGATGGAAATCTCCATGCCTTCGAGATTGTGAACACCGAATGGGTATCGGAGAATATGGTGTTGAGAAGACCAGCTATTTCTAGTACTACTAGAATGATAACTAAATGCTTTTTAAAACATGGGCTACCATTCCAGAATGATCTAATTGCTGGAAATCATAAAAGAGTCAACATAATGAAAATTAAGGCCGTTGATCAGAGGTTTGGGCTTGGCTTCAAGCCTAAGAAAGATGATCATAAAAGAGCTGCTAGGATAAAGTGAGAGAGAAGGTTGGCTAGAATAGAAGGAAGAAAGCCAGAGGAAGAAGACATTGTAATCCCGCCTATCCATGTTTCTTTTCCAAAGTTAGCATATGTGATGAAACCTGAAAACATGATGGAGGTTTTGGGACAGAAACTTGCTGTCATGGATATCAACAATATATAAGAAGGTGAAGAGAAAGGCTGGAACTGTGATTATGAGCTAAGAACAATAAAAGAAGATGAATTGTTACCTCAGTTAATTGTCCATGCTCTAGAAAAAGCTCCAACCAGCGCCTGTGTGCGAAAGCTTTTAGTTGAAGAAGTATTTCAGAATTGGGAGATTGAAGAAGCCCCAATTATTTTCAAGAAGTAATGATTAAGTGTCTACTTATATTTGCTTTTATGTGCTTTGCATTGTAGTTTGCTTTGTGTTTTTTATACCTAGTTGGAAATCTTGGCTCAAGATGATAACATAAGGTCTTTTCATAATTATTGAGCCAACTTTTAAAATAATATTGAGAACAAGCATTTTCATTAGTATTTGTTGAATTCCTTTTGTTTTGTTCAGCTACAAGATACGCATTCACACTAAAAACACCTTCCGCTTTCAGGAATTCTGAAAGTGAATCCTCCATAAATCCACAAACATATTGCATTGAAAATGAGTGGCCAAACTTTGATAAGGATGAGATTGCAATGGATGAAGAGGAATGGGATGAAGGGTTTGCTAGACGGGTAGAACAGTCGGAGCATGCTTGGAAACCTGCGAAGGAAGAACTAGAGGTGATAAATGTAGGCATTGAGCAAGATAAAAGAGAGTTAAAGATCGGAACTCTGATCACTACAGAAGAAAGATGCAGTTTAACCTCATTACTACAAGAGTATATCGATGTGTTTTCCTGATCTTATACAGATATGCCTAGTTTAGACATTGATATTATAGTACACAGATTGCCTTTGATAGAAGGATGTAAACCTGTTAAGCAGAAATTAAGAAGAACTCGCCCAGATATTGTGCTCAAGGTCAAGGCAGAGATAGAGAAGCAGTGGGATGCCAGTTTTCTAGAAGTTATTAAATACCCTTAATGGGTATCTAATATAGTGGTGGTACTAAAAAAGGATAACAAAATCAAAGTATGTGTAGATTTCAGGGGTCTAAACAAAGCCAGTTCGAAGGATGATTTTCCTTTGCCTCACATAGATGTCCTAGTAGACAATGCTGCTAGGAGTTCAACTTACTCCTTCATGGATGGATTCTCTGGTTATAACCAGATTAAAATGGCTGAAGAAGATAAAGAGAAGACCACTTTTGTCACACCATAGGGGACATTTTGCTACAAAGTGATGCCATTCGAGTTGAAGAATGCTAGAGCCACATATCAAAGGGCAATGGTGACACTTTTCCATGATATGATACATAAAGAGATTGAAGTGTATGTGGATGATATGATTGCCAAGTTTAAGAATGAAGAAGATCATGTTCAGGTACTAAGAAAATTATTTGAAAGACTAAGAAAGTATCAATTGAAGCTGAATCCTTCAAAATGCTCGTTTGGGGTAAATTCTAGAAAGTTGCTAGGATTTGTGATAAGCAATAAAGGAATAGAGGTCGATCCTGATAAAGTAAAAGCAATTCAGGCTATGACAGTTCCTAAGACTGAGAAAGAAGTAAGAGGTTTCTTAGGACGTTTGAATTATATTGCTCGATTCATATCTCAATTAACTGCAACATGTGAGCTAATTTTTTGATTACTTCAGAAAAAGAACCCTGGTACATGGGACAAAGATTGTCAAAAGGCTTTTGATAAAATAAAGCAATACTTATTGAATCCACCTTTGCTAGTGCCCCCTATGCCTGGAAGACCTTTGATCTTGTATTTGATAATAACTGAGGTAGCAATGGGTTGTGTGTTGGGACAACATGATGAGTCTGGAAGAAAGGAGCAAGGTATCTATTATCTGAGTAAGAAGTTTACAGATTGTGAATCTAGATATACTATGACTGAGAAGCTATGTTGTGCTCTTGTATGGAGTACGAAGCGTCTTCGACAATATATGTTGTATTATACCACCTAGTTGATCTCAAAAGTGGATCCTCTTAAATACATCTTTGAGAAACCCTACTTGTCAAGCCGAATAGCAAGATGACAAGTAATGTTGGCTGAGTATGACATTGTATACAAGACAAGAAAATCTGTGAAAGGAAGTGTAATTGCTGATCATCTAGCAGATAATGCTATCAATGACTATGAGCCTTTGAAATTTGACTTCCCGGATGAGGATGTGTTGATAGTAGAAGAAGATAAAGAAAAGAATGATTGGTGGATCATGTATTTTGATGGGGCAGT
This sequence comes from Populus euphratica, assembly GCF_000495115.2. Classification (NCBI taxonomy): domain Eukaryota; kingdom Viridiplantae; phylum Streptophyta; class Magnoliopsida; order Malpighiales; family Salicaceae; genus Populus; species Populus euphratica. Next base: position 289,511 of record NW_011499972.1, read on the forward strand.
GAATGTTTCTGGTAATGGAGCAGGCGCTGTGATAATCTCACCTGACAAGAAGCAATATCCCATCTCAGTCAAACTACAATTTAAATGCACTAACAATACTGCTGAATATGAGGCTTGTATCCTTGGATTAGAAGCTGCTTTGGAGATGAAAATAAAGAAGCTTGATGTCTATGGGGATTCAAAGTTAATAATCTGTCAAGTGAAAGGTGAATGGCAGACCAAGGAAGAAAAACTGATACCATATCAACAATATCTCTCCAAACTGACTGAGGGCTTTGATGAGATAGATTTTACCCACATGGGAAGAGACAAAAACCAGTTTGCTGATGTTTTGGCAACCTTAGCTTCTATGGCCAAAACTGATTACGGAGTCAGGGTACAACCAATCTGCATTGAGATTAGAAATTTTCCAACTCATTGTTGTTCAATTGAAGGAGAAATAGATGGGAACCCATGGTTTTATGACATCAAACAGTTTATCTAATATCAAGAGTATCCCTTGGGGGCATCCAAAGCAGATATGAAGACCTTGAGAAGGTTAGCTCTGGAATTTTACCTGGATGGAGAAATTCTATACAAAAGGTCATTCAATGGGATTTTACTAAGATGTCTAGATGAAATCGAAGCTAAGGTAGCATTGCAAGAAATTCATAAAGGAATTTGTGCAACTCATGCAAGTGGGCATATGATGGCTAGACAATTACAACGATCTGGGTATTTCTGGATGACCATGGAGAAAGATTGCATCGATTATGTCAGGAAATGTCATAAATGTCAAGTGTATAGTGATAAGATAAATGCACCTCCAGCTCCTCTATTTAATATGACATCACCATGGCCATTTGCAATGTGGGGAATAGATGTAATTGGACCAATCAACCCAAAGGCCAGCAATAAGCATCAATTTATCTTAGTAGCCATTGATTACTTCACAAAGTGGGTGGAGGCCATTTTTATGCCCATGTAACTCAAAAGGTGGTCAAAAGTTTCATTGAGAAAGATTTGATCTGTCGGTATGGTTCACTTGAGAAGATAGTGACCGACAATGCCCAGAATTTTAATGGAAAAATGATAACAGAATTATACGTGAAGTGGAAAATTAAACATTCAAACTCATCTCCCTACAGACCAAAGATGAATGGTGCTATCGAAGCTGCAAACAAGAATATCAAGAAGATTATCCAGAAGATGGTAGTCACTTACAAGGATTGGCATGAGATGCTTCCCTTTGCTCTACATGCATATCGCACAGCAGTAAGAACATCTATTAGATCTACACCTTATTCACTAGTATTTGGGATGGAGGCGGTGATGCTTTTGGAAGTAGAAATTCCATCTTTGAAAGTACTAATAGAATCTGAACTAGAAGAAGCTGAATGGGCTAAAGTGAGATATGAGCAGCTAAACATGATAAGTGAGAAGAGGTTGGCTGCAATTTGTCATCACCAGCTATACCAAAGAAGGATGGCCAAAGCATATGACCAAAAAGTCCGACCAAGAGAATTCAAAGAAGGGGATCTTGTACTAAAAAAAATCTTACTACTACCAAGTGAAGACCGAAGCAAGTGGGCACCAAACTATGAAGGCCCATATGTAGTGAAGAAAGCATTCTTCGGAGGGGTTCTATTGTTAACTAGGATGGATGGAGATGATTTACCTAGGCCCGTGAACTCTGATTCTATGAAAAAGTATTATGTATGATGTATTTCATCCAATCAAAATCAAATGAAATGAAGTTTTGGCCAGGGAATTCTCTTTGGATATACCTCACCAAAAAGCCCATGCATGATCTCAATGGCTCAACAATTTGATCTTTCAAATTTTTTTTTTACAAGAGAACCCATTCTTCTTAAATGAGGTTTTAAAAGAATTGATTTTGTTTATGATTTCAATGAAATAAATCAATGATTTGTTTAGGATAATGTTTAAAACAATTCTTTTAAAAGAGATGACCATACAAGTCAAAAACACGCAATTGGAACAACTATCACTTAAATTCTGTCTTGGACTTACATTTTATCAGCATGAATAATGGTTGGTAGTACATTAGCTTGTCATGGACTTGCAAAACATGGTATCTTATAAATCCAAAACATTACACTGGATGTGGACAAAGGTTATTGGTTTTAACCGATCCTACTTGAAATGAAGAAAGATCATCTTTGATATTCCTTTCACTTTCTTTTAAAATTATCCTTTGCAGTCCCAATTTGAGTCGAGTCTATTTAAAGTTTTTTTCATAAGAACCTTAACTAAGATCACACCCTACACTGGGGCAAAACGAAAGAAATGATCATGGAAATCATCTTGAAGAAATGTGTGCTTATGAAGTCTAACAACAAGGAATTCAAACAAAAAAATTCCAAATAATTGAGAGAATTCCCAACATATAGAAAACAATTCCTAATTTGGAATATTTAGTATCATTTTGTTGTCAAGATAGAAAAAAAATAAAAATAAGATAACAATGATCTATAGTTTTCAAACCCTTAAACACTTTCTTTGAGCTTATAAAATCCTCTTTCTTTTACAACCTTGAGCCATAAATACATTACATGCCTTTAAAGTCCTTTCTAATAAAAACAGCAACCTGAATTAATAAACAGCGTTCCCAAAATATAAGAGACTTTTCATAAAGAGTCATGATATAGCAAATAATTATTCATTATTATTCATGCTGATAAAAGGAGTGTTTCTCAAAATAAAAGGCAATTGTTCCTTTTCCCTCAAAATACATTCAAGCAATCGCTTGAACACGTTGAAAACCAAAGCAGAAGGTCATCTCATCACTTACCTTTATTTGAGATTACTTTTACTAAGAGATTTAATACAAATCCTTAGAGTTGCTTGAACATTGTTATAAACAGACATTGAGTTTCAGTTTTCAAAAAACAAAAGAGATCTTTTGAAAAATCATTTTTGAAAAAATGGTTTTCTATGTGAAGAAGAAAGATATATGGCACACCAAGAGGCAGTGTTAGAAAATCAGAGATTCTAACGACAACAAGAGCAAATGAGGAAATGAAAAGAGACAGTTACTTCTTTCAAGGGTAGAGAAGCAATCACAAGAAATCTTCTAGAGGCAAAGAAGCAGTCACCTGATTTCTAATGGCACAAAGAAATTTGCTTCCCTGGTGGGAGATACACATGAAAAATGAGTGGGATAATCCTCATATATTGACCATATGAATTGGTTAAAGAATCCTCAACAACGGAAATGTTACCAACAACACAATATCGGGCTAGGGAGAAACTAATGCTCTCAATGAAGTATCCAATGGAGAAAGAGGTAGTGACTATTGAGAAACTCAAACAAAGTTTATCTTGGAGAACTCTACAACATGGGTCAGCTTGAGTAGATTTGAAAGACACGTGAATCAAAAGGGCTTACTAATATTCAAGATCGCCAAACAAGATGAATGGGGGATCTATATTTCAAAAAGGTAAGATTTATTGCATATCATCTAACTTCACAAACATTGCATATTTGTCTTGTAGATATTTCTTGAAACAAAATTCCCAATGGGATCCAACGAGATTCAGACGAAATGAAGTCATTTTAATCACATCAAATATGACAATTTCATGAAAGCAAAATTCATAAATGAAGATAAGAAAGATGGATTTTTTATTCATGACAAAAGGTTTAAAAGTATAAATATTAAATAGTGCGAGGACGAGCAGGGATATTGTCATCTTGATCATTAATCAGGCCTCGAAGTTCTTCAAATTGTTTACGCATATTCTCCATCTCTTCCTCAAACTCCAGGTGCCGTGTGTTAACATAGTCCTTCCAAAAGTCGACACGTGTATTCAGCTCTTGATTCCTCCTCTCCAAGTCATTTCTGTGACGTCTTTCATCACGGAGTCTATTCCTTAAATTCTCAATCAGATGATGGAGATCAAGAACCTGAGTATTCAGCTCAAGTCTTCTAGCATGAAGACGCTCTACAACGTTCACCAGAGATGAAGTAGCTCTGATACTGAGAGCAAGTGACTAATTCACTACTTTAATATCGCTCCTAGCTACCAGCATGGTTTCATCACGGGGAAGGACCATGTCTCTAGCCACGGCTACAACAGTATCTTTATTTTTCATTACAATATCTTCTATTGTAACTGGATGACCATTCACTTCAAAAGTAGTACGCCAAACTATAGGCTCTACTACAGGAACAAGATTTAGGTTAGCATTGGAAGAAAAGGAAGACATGATTAAAGCTTCAAGAGTTGAGAACTTTGAAAGGCTTGAAATACAAGAAGTTGATGATGTCTGTCACCAAATACTGCGTAATTTATAAGGATTCTACTCCTACTATTATTCTGAACGGACGATCAAATCTCAACTGTAGATATAAGACTTTCGTGAGAAGCTTTCATCATCTCTAAGATCGATTTACAAATTAGATCTCAACCGTAGATATAAGACTTTCGTGAGAAGCTTTTATTATCTCTGAAATCGATTGCAAATCAGATCTCAACCGTAGATATAAGACTTTCATGAGAAGCTTTCTTCATCTCTGAGATCGATTTACAAATCATATCTCAATCATAGATATAAGACTTTCGTGAGAAGCTTTCATCATCTTTGAGATCGATTTTTACAAATCAGATCTGAGTCGTACAAATATGACTTCCTTTAGAAGTTTTCATTAACCTTGAAAATCATAGTGAAATTACTTTTATGTATTTCATAAAATCAATCTGAAATCAGTTTCATGTATTTCAGAAAACCATTGTTAAAATCACTTTCATGTATTTCATAAAACTATTGATGAAATCCCTTCTATGTATTTCACAAAATCAATCTGAAATCACTTTCATGTATTTTAGGAAATCAATGATGAAATTACTTTCATGTATTTTAGAAAACCATTATTAAAATCACTTTCATGTATTTCAGAAAACCATTGTTGAAATCACTTTCATGTATTTCAGGAAATCAATGATGAAATCACTTTTATGTATTTCAGAAAACCATTGTTGAAATCACTTTCATGTATTTCACAAAATCAATCTGAAATCACTTTCATGTATTTCAGGAAATCAATGATGAAATCACTTTTATGTATTTCAGAAAACCATTGTTGAAATCACTTTCATGTATTTCAGGAAATCAATGATGAAATCACTTTTATGTATTTCAGAAAACCATTGTTGAAATCACTTTCATGTATTTCACAAAATCAACAATGAAATTACTTTCATGTATTTCATAAAAAAAACATATGAAATCACTTTCATGTATTTCAGGAAACCATTGATGAAATCACTTTCATGTATTCCACCAAACCATTGTTGAAATCACTTTCATATATTTCATAAAATCAAGATTGAAAACACTTTCATGTTTTTCACTTGGGCAGGTCGCCCATAAGAATTAGACCAACTGAAAATATATGTGTTTTTCAACAACTCCATTTTTCTTTACAAAACTTCCTATGCAAAGTCAAAAGAAAGTGATTTTTTCAATGTCTTTGCACCGTAAGCATTGTAAAGAGGGGACAACTTTTGTAACCCAATTTTGGATTCACTAAAAATTTTTTGAATGTTATTTTATCTTATTATTCATAATAAAAAAATATAATAAATAAAAAAAAAAGAAAAAAAAGAGAGTTTAAAATATATTTTCTTGAGTCAACCGTATCTTTCTACCAAAATCGAGTCCACCAGGTCAATACGGGTTAAACGATGTCGACCAGGATGAAAAATGAGTTTTGGGCCGTTTCGGATCAAAACCATCATTTTCTATCAAAACCGAGTCCACCGGGTCGATAGGGGTCATACCATGTCGACCAGGATGGAAAATGAGTTTCGGGTTGTTTCGGGTCAAAACCGTCATTTTCGGTCAAAACCGAGTCCACTGGGTCAATACGGGTCCCACCATGTCGATCAGGATGAAAAATGAGTTTCGGGCTGTTTTTGGGTCTAAATTGTCATTTTCAATCAAAACCGAGTCCACCGAGTCAATACGGGTCCCACCATGTCGACCATGATAAAAAAAAAATGAGTTTTAGACTATTTTTGCTCAAAACTAGTAGTTTTGGTCAAAAAACCCGGTCCACCGAGTTGATACCCGTATAAAGATTTTTTTTGTAATTAAAATTGATTTTTAGGGGATGAAAAACTTTTTATAATACTGATTTGAATTTTTAATTTTTACCTCTATAAATAAATATTATTATTATTATTTAGTATTATTATATATAATAAAACAAAAAAAATAATTCAATTTTGTTGATGGTAATTGGTACACGTTTTGACAATCCCGTGATTATTTTCATAATCATGTGATTTGTGGTTTCCTTTTATTGGCTATAAATAGCCAATGAAATCAAGACACAAGATAGGGAGAAAAACTAAGAATTGTGAATTCTGAATTGAGCGGCACTATTTGTATTACTATTCTTTTTTTTTTTTATATACTTTTTCTACACCCTAGTAAGTTATTAAATTTTTTTAAAACAAATTCAAAAATATCACAAATATCCCAACCGTTAGATCTAATAGTGTTTGAATCTGAGCCTTTGATTTCTTAGGATACAATAGGCTTTACCACACCAGATTAAAACCCAAATCAATCTCAGCCTTTAAAATAATCTATCCTTTGATCCTGTTGTGCCACGTCAGCAGGTGTACCAAGCACTCGATACACCGTGACACACCAGATCGTAGCCAATTCAATCCTGACCGTCCGATCAACTTGAAGATCAAACCAATCACAGCCGCACGATCTGTTCATCCGAGATTCAACGGCTCGAGTGCACCATACACTCGTCCACATCATAGCAACACCCAAAGCTTCTCTCTCCTCTCACCGGCGATTCTCTCTCTCTCCGCCTATCTCCCATTTCCGGCCGTTTCAAGCCTCGAAAAC
>NW_011499972.1:296414-296797 GCF_000495115.2 Populus euphratica
GCAAAACCCCGGTCGTTTTACACTTTTTCACCGGCGATTTTGGCCAGAAAAATGTCGCGACCTTCATCGACCAATCAACCTTCAAGTCGTCGATTCTCCCTCCTCAGACATCAACGGCCAACGAGACCACCACCATCAGAATCAACGATTCTCCCTCCTCAGACATCAACCGCGCTTGAGCCACATGCGCCGCCAGTAGTATTTTCATAAATTTTCGATAAATCGGAGGGTATTTCAGTCTTTTGCCTATACAGGGGTACTTAGGTAATTTTCTATGATATTTTATGGTATTTTTTGATATTTCTATATATAAATACTTGTAAATTTTGCATGTGAAAAAAACAAAAAAAAACCAAAATAAATAACGACGCGGGTTCAAAACT
>NW_011499972.1:299578-299794 GCF_000495115.2 Populus euphratica
AGTCAATCTCTAAGGGTAAGGAAGGGGTTGAATATGAATATTGCAAGGAAAAGACTAATTCCTTACCAGCACTTCCATTTCTTCATGCCATGACTAATCAGGAAGAAATCGATGATGAAAAAGGCACCAAAAATATTGATATAGATCTTTTTGTACAAATGACAACAGATTCGACACCCGACATCACACCAATCGATGATTACTTTCCTGATGAAT
>NW_011499972.1:299847-305095 GCF_000495115.2 Populus euphratica
TATAATTTGTACAATTAACCTCCCTGTGGTTCGACCCCGGTCTTGCTGGGTTATTTATTACTTCGACACTCCTACACTTGAGAGAAGACATCAATCTTTTAGTTGTGTCACCTAGGTAAATATAGGTTTGACGAGTTGTTACACCTAATATACTTGGGTTTGGGCACGTGATTAGCTTAAGCGAACATGGGTTTGGCTTCATACTTGGGATCAACCATGTGCTGAACCTTAGTGTACGTAGGGCTAGTGAGCGGCTATACCTATATACTTGGGTTCTACCACATGTTGAGCCTAAGTGAGTATGAGTTTGATAAGCTGTCAAATTCAATATACTTAAGTTCAACTACATCTAAAGACCATTTGAACATAGGTCTAACAATAATGCTATAGGGTCAACCATATGTTGAGTCCTAGTAAACATAAGTGTGGTGAGCTGTTAGATCCACCTCCTTTAGGCTTGGCTACGTGTATAGCCCAACTAGTCTGAAGATCATTATGGAGCCTTGTTAGGGTCATAAGGCTTCATTTATTTATTCTGAAGACTTTTAACATAAACTATTCATGTCAATAACATTCATCTCCCTACATCTATATAAGTATATAAAAGATCTCCTAATGATATACTATATTTTTATTTCATTAATAATGTGTAAGAAATATCTGTTCATCATTAATGAGGTGTAAGAAATAATTGTCCCTTATTAATACTACCATTTGAAAATAGTATTCTCCAGCCCTTTTACACCATCAAAACAATAAGTTTCAGATATTATATATACTATTTGAACTATTTAGGTAAATGGTGTATAATTTTTATTTTTCAAGAATATATACATCAATTTTTAGAGTATTTGTTATATTAAAATAATAATAAATATCCATATTCTTAGAATTTAAAGCTGATTTTAATATTTATTATAATCCCTTGCTAAAATCATTAACTTTATTATTGGATAACTTTATTATTGGAAGTCCCCGAACCTTATTAAAATGAATTATTTTGTAGGTGTCGGATCTTTTACAATCAACTATCTATTTCGTGAGCTGCAAAGAAGAGAACATCAACCAAAATGTATAATTAACTACTCTCCAAATATCAAATCTCATTTTGGAACATATCTGAATTTTGGAAAACTGAAAAGGTTTCTGAAGTAAAAGAAACAATGGCTGATAAAGATGGAGAAAAGTAAAGAAAGCAAGGATAATTCCATTGGTTCAAGGAAAGCATGAAGGTGGATACCTTAGTGAGCATGCCTCTTTTCCCGTGAGGCTGTGGACTCAAGTTTCGGCAACTTTTGAGCCTCTAGTGACGTATATCCCCTTTATTATCCCCGGTATTGAGACAATGCTCGAGGACCCTGAGACTTCACGCGACAAGGCTCCACTAAATAGCCGAGGGAATTTCACGAGTATCAATTCAGGCACGAACAATCATCGTCGTCCCAAAGGTTTCCTAGTTGTTGGAATTATATTGGATAAGGATTCTTTGTTCCTTTCCACTAAAATCTTTATGAACAAATTCATTCAGCTTAGTTCTCATATTGAAATGCCGCAATACGTATCCTGCTGAAAAGGTACAACTTTTTTTTTTAATAAAAAGATCATCGCATCCGTTTATACTTTGAGTACGTACGCTATACAGTTTGTTGTCTCAATTTATATTAATTTTCAATATAAAGAAAGTGTTTAATAGCGACACTGAGGTTTTATAAAGAAACAACTTCAAATTACAGGGTGTAAAATCTGGAAATAAGATAATCCAATGGATTATTTATGTAATTATTAAAAAGAAAGGCTAACCACTTAAAGTTTCTTAGGGTTTTGATTTTCAATATTTGATCACTAGGGAGATAGGATAGGATTTATTTGAGACATCGAGGCTACAAAATGAAAAGAAGAAGAAGAAAACATAAAGAAAAGAATGGTGAGAAGAAGAGAGGAAAGACGCAGTTGATAGTAGAGAAGAGTGTTAAAAAAACGAACATGGTGGAGCTAATTAGGGGAGGAAGGGCATGCTCAACATTGAATTATTACAATTATTTTTTTAATTGTAAATATGTCAGTACAGTGTATCCGAATCGAAAATGTGTCTTTTTCTCGCATTCGATATGTTTGTTGCAATTCATTTTCAAAGTTATATTTTTTTTATATATAAATTACAGTTTATATTTTTTTTTTGCAATTTTTTTTTTTTGTAAATTTGCAACCAGAAAAAATCAATTGCATATTTCTTTGCAAACCAGTAGCAAGTATTTCAAAAAAAAAAATTAACATTGAATTTACTTCAGTACTGAAATTCAAAAATTATTTTAATTTATTTTTAATAGAGTTATTTTGATTTCATAACATAGATTATGAGTTTTGCGGATTAGTTGTAATCATTTTTATTATTTGTTCAACTAATTTTATTTTTAATTTCATCATTTAATATTAAATTGATTAAGAATTGAATTTCATGATTATTTTTTAATTTTTTTTTAAAGGGTTATCATGGTCTCATAACCCTAGTAGAGAGTTTTATGGGTTTTAAGTGAATATTTTTTTTTATTTTAATCCTTTAACATTGAATCGATTAAGAATTAGATTTTATTATTATTTTATTATTTTCTTTCCATAGAGTTATCTTGATCTCATGACTTAGGTTTGACAAGTTATATTTGGTTGACTAAAGTCATTTTGTTTGTCCGTTTTCTTATATGATTTTTTTTATTTAATACTTCAACATTGATTGAGAATTGAGTTTTGTAAATTTTTTTATTTTCTTTCTAATGGGTTAACATGATCTTATAACTTGGATCCTGAGCTAGACTGATTGGCTTGGGTTTTCTCCTGTTTTTAGTTGATTTTTTTTGTAATTTCATCTTTCAATATTAAGTTGATTGAGAATTAGATTCATAATTTGTTTTAATTTATGTTATATGACATTGTCATAGTCTCATAACTCAGATCACATGTTTAGATGGTTGACTCAAACTATTTTTTTTGTCTTTTTTAATTAAATGTCATCATTCGATTTTGAGTTGACTAAAATTAAGTTCCATAATTTATTTCAATTTACTTTCTATATGTTTATACTAGTATGATGACCTAAATTTAATAGGTTAACCTGAATTGATTCAACTTATTTTTTTAGTTGAGTTTTGTTTTCAATTTTATCATTCAACATTGAGTTGATTGAGAATCAAGTTTATTGATTTTGTTTCATTTTTTTTTCTATAGAGTTATCAATGTCTCATGATTTGGGTGGCAAATTTTAATAGGATAATATGAGTTTTGATCTAATATGTTATCGTTTTAATAATTAAAAAAATATATTATCTTGGTTTTTTAAGTCAAACTATATTTTTATCGATAGTCTGAGTTGTCTTTGAATTTATCAAGTTGATCAGGTCAAATCAGTTTAGTGCCTATATAATTTAATTTTTTTTGCTAAAGAGTACATCAACAAAATTTGGTTTTTTACGTTAAAAAGTTTGATATGACCTATAGCGCAACACATAAAATGACCTTTTAAGTGACTATTTACCATGACATCATTTTTTATTTATTTTATGATTTTTAAAGAGTGAATATTAAATAAAGAAGGGGAGAATTCATTCAACTTTCAAATCCAATTTTTTGTTTAACCTAAATAAGTGCAATATAAAATTATTTCAAAAACATAATCTAACACTACACTATTAAACAATTTCACTAATGGATTCATTTCGTCGGTGTAAGACACACAACTCGTCAATAAAATTTTTACTGACGACCTTACCAATGGAATCTGTCTGTCGAAATATTGATCGTCTGTAATTTTCCTATCTGTCATTGATTCTATAGGAAATAAAAAAACCAAACATCGATGGTCTTACAAACAGGTGAAGTGTGCCAAAAAGAATTTCCAGCAAGAAATATACTAATGGACGTGTACGGTCTATATTTCCAATGTTAAATTATTGATGAGTTGGCTGTCAATGATTATGGGATGGATGGTAAATATTTTAGAACTCTCTGTACAATACTGATGAATATATTCTGTTGGTAATATCAAAGGTAAACATTGACAAAATATATCCATCAGTGATTTTGGCATGGGTGATAATTTTTTTGCAACTCTCGGTAAAGTATAAACATCTCAGTTCCATTTGTAAGGCTGTCAGTATTAATTTAAAATATTTTTAAAAATTATTCATTACTAGTAAAAAAACTAATTAACCAAATAAAATTGTATTAAATAATAAAAATATAAAAATAATGTTAAATAATATTAATCCAAATATTCATTACAAATTTAATATGTCTTAAAAAAATTAAACTAGATTAACAGCGGAGCTAGAAGAGGAGGAGGAGAAGGCTGGTTGTTCCTAAGACTATACGACCAAAAAGAAGCTGCATATGAAAAGTCATCCTTGATCTAATGTCCATGACTATCTAACAAAGCTAATCATAATCCATTGAGAGTCATTCATATTGTTGTTTCAAAGCCATGAACTCCTCAAAATAGGTGCTCAATACTGATGGAGAGCTCCCAACAGTTAAGACATTAGCAACCGCTTGCAAGTTTTCAGTTGAAGTGTTGGAGAGCTCATAGACTCGATTTTTATCGGTTCCACCAGATGATCCTCCATCCACAATTCCATATCAAAGTCTGGATGGGTCGAAGGATCATCCCTCAACCAATTATTATAAGTATTCTAAAAATTAAAAAAAATCATTATATTCAATTCAAGAAAATAATAACTTATGAAATAAAATGATTAAACAAACATACCACGAAATATTGAGCACAAATGTCTATAAACTATTACTCCCTCTTTTGGTGGTCTTGATTCCATATATACATCTTTATAAACAGCTCCATCGGGCTCGACTCATGTCCAATAGACGTAGCCTGTAAGGAAAAAAAAGGTTACGAGTTAAATATATTTATAAGCAACAACAAATTAATTAACAATATATTTTATTTAAAATAATCTTACCATCCGATATGCGTGGTCATTGAACCATGAATTTGCCCGTTTTGGTTGTCGGCACCAAATTATGAGCGTTGTGTAAACGACTCAAACATAACTTGCTTAATATATTGCATCCATATATCCCCTAAGATGAATGGTGGTTTGCATTTCCACCAAACCACCACATTGATTACTACTTAAAAGTGTCTTTTTATTAAGGTTTTATATCATAATTTTGCATTTGAAGTATCAATAACTCCTTAACTAAAGCATGTTTTATAATAACATATCTAATAACATAAGATACC
>NW_011499972.1:305153-305250 GCF_000495115.2 Populus euphratica
AACTTGGTTTCCAGATCAAGATCATGCTCTTGCTTTCTCTCTTTGTATTTTTTTGTAATATTTCCTTTCCTCTTTCATTAATATTAAGTTTGTGCCT
>NW_011499972.1:305800-340619 GCF_000495115.2 Populus euphratica
TGTTCACTTTTTAATACTTTACTTGTTAAATGATTAATCTTGATTTATGTTGTATAATAATTGACGGGCTATAAAACCATGATAATCTCATAGAAAAAATCAAAAAATAATTATGAAAATAAATTCTTAATCAACTTAATTTTAAATAATGAAATTAAAAAAATATAATTAAAAAAGTTCAAGTCAACACGGCTAACTTGCAAAATTTATGCACGAATAATGAGATTGAGATAACTTTATATAAAGTAAATCAATATAAATTATAAAGTTTAATACCTAATAAAACCAAAGTTAAGAATGGAAAAAAAAAAACTAAGTTTGAAATTAAAAATAAAAAAAATACAAAAAAAACTAAAAATTATTAATAAAACACTGTAGCCAAAGACATATTTCATTGTTTATTGGAATAATAAAATGAAGCTTATATCCTTTAACAAAATACTTAAAAAGTAGTAATTAGGGGTAGAATCATCTCTTTTAGGGATTTATTAGTTATTGCAAAATTAATTAGGATAAATTAATCTTGACTTTTTTTTTTCAATAATGAAATGACTAAAAATATTAAGCTTTTGATCATGAGCTCTTTTATCTTTTCAAAAAATATTATACAATGAATTTACATCGAATCTTTAAAAGAGAAAAAAAATGAACACAGAAGACATCAATCTTTTAGTCGTGTTAGACATTCATTGACATTACCTTTATTCATTTTTATTTCATTCGTAACCATATTCCTGTAAGGATTACTATTGTCATTTATAACTCCATGCATATTGCTAATACTAGAAGTTGACGCACCCTTTCTATCATGCTTTTATTAGGAACAAATAGTTTTTCATGTGTATACCAACATAGATAATCCTCTATGAACTCTTTGGTTAGAAGATGTATCGTTACAACATCTTAATACATAAACTTTTTTTTTTTACACTTTCTGTATGGACACCTATTACCATCATCAGTAAAATTTGTTGGAATAGATGTTGTGAAATTAATAAAAATATGAATCTCGTTATAATAATTCATCCTCCACAATACTTATGGTGAGTCCCAATTTATCCATGAACGATCATTCATTACTTCTATCGAACCTTTATAAAATTATAACGACATCATGTATTAATTAACTATATTATGTAAATAAATTTAGTTAAAATTATAATGACATCATGTATTAATATTAGCCAGTCTGCCAGTGACTATGCCACGTTACTGTATGGAGATTCCAGTTTAAATCTCTTTGTCATTTTGTCGATAAAATCATTTGAAAAAAAATCAACATCATCACACCTTTGTAACTTTTCAAAAATCTATATAATCCATTGACAATATTTTTTGTATATACCGACCATATTGTTGAAGGAAATGGTTTGTATTGGATGACAATTATACTCTTTATTATATAATAAACTAATTATCTAGAACTCTAAAAATTCATTTGAATTTGTAATTATCATAAATTTAAAAGGAGGTTTCTATTTTTTATTTTATTTTTATGAGATGTTGTTTGAGACAAATATGTATAATTAAAAACTCCTAAAAAACTTTGAGTGAAAATAAAAATTGATAAATAAATAAATATTGGAGAATAATATATATTTTTTAATATTCAAATTGTAATTACTATTAGTATTATAATATTTATAAATGTTTTTATTCAAATAATTTCTCCTTCATTAAAATCATTTGATATCTTATAAATATATGAGGTATATAATATGGATGAAAACTTTCTCATGACGCTACAGCATTCAGTATTACAATATTAGCATGGACATAATATTATCCTTGGATCCTTCTATTTTTAAATATTTTATTTAAATTATATGTTACGAGAATACAAATTAATTCAATTACACGGATAAAAATTTTACGAATTGTTTTATTTTTAATTAGTAATACAGTTTTTCAACATGAATAATAAAGATTTTGTGAATCCCTTGATTCCTCAGTGTCAAAAGTTATCAAAACAATAATCAAGGATCTCATAATAACAAATATACCCAAGACTTCGATTTAATAATTAATTAATTTTTAGTATAATTCTATTGTTTTTGGATTGTAATATTTTTAATTTTTTATTTGCTTGCGCTAAAACTGTTTTGAGTTTTGATAATCAAACTTTTTTTGTACGATTTTAGATAGTATTTAAATAAGCATTTGGTAATTATTATTCCGATGTATTATAACATTTTTACTATGTTGGTATCTTTTTGTTTAGAGAATGGGATAAGAGTATATATTTATATTAAGATAAATATATAATATCAGTATCGTGCGAAGAATATAACATAATAGGATATCGAAACTTTAATGGAGTGAATAATTTTATCTATAATAATTATGGATATATATTTTTTTGTTACTGAAGATAGTGCTTTGCCTATCTCGCCGCCACCGAAAGGATGAACTGAATGCGGTACATATATGTTTCATAGTGACATGACACAATCAAATTGGTCTATTTCTCAATTATATATTACCTTTTCAAGCACTTTATTTTGTTCATTGAGCTACAAATTAATGCACCCACCTTTTCCATTTTTGTTAAAATAAAGTATCTCAGGTGAAAAAGGTGGATGCTCAAAAAGTTGAATGGATAAAAGTTGGCTTGGTGTAGAAAAGTTAAGGTTCCAGCCACAAGGATTGAGAAACGAGGAGAGCCTTGCTTTAAAAGGGACGGGACACCCACTTTCTGCAATTTATAATCTACTTTTTCAAATCACGCACGCATTATTGTAACGTGATTATGTTATTTTTGAGGTATTTTTTATTTTAAAATATATTAAACTAATTTTTTGTAAAAAAATTATTTTTAAAATAAGTATATTAAAATAATTTAAAGTATAAAAAAATAATTTTTAATAAAAAAATTTATAAATTTTTAAAAACATAGGTTAACTCACATATTTTTTATTACATAATCCCACCCCGTGATTATATTTTAAAAAGATTTTAATAAAATAGCATTAGAAGAAATATATTTTGAAAAATAACATAGGAATATGAGTGGTTAATTGAAAATCCACACTTCTTAACTACAATTTTATTTTTGTTTGGTTCATAAATTTTCTCTGAATCTTATTTTTTAATGTTAGAATACATAGTCACTGAGTATATTTGTTAAATAAAAAAAATGAAAAACTAGCACAAGTGAAAACAATTTTGAAAAATAACATAAATACAAAGTGCCCTTGTTGAAAAAGCTTAATTTTCTTAATTGTTTTTCAATCTCATCCTTTAATATCAGAACCCTTAGTCATGCTAAACTTATAACTTGACAATAAAAAATAATAAATTTTGATTCATCATTGGAGTGAGCTTTAATTTTTTATGATGATTCTAAAAGCACAATTCTATGTGAAGTTTAGCTTGCTATAAACAGCTGAGCTCTACAAGATCATCAAGTTATTTCAATATATTTAGTGACTTTTCCTTAATTTTTTGGATTTTTTTTATTAATTTTGATATTAAGTTATCTTAAATAACAAAAACAATTTTGATTAGATTTATGTCGGTCTCAATTCTAAAAATAAAATAAAATAATAAAAAATCTCAAAATAATAGAAAATCCATAAAAAAATTATGAAAAAAACAAAATTAGTTCAAACAACATTACATGACCTATTTAAAAGGTATTTTCACGCTCAGGTGATTACAATGAGCTAGGTTTCGTGCTTAGCTATGCTTGTAGATTCATTTGAAAATTTTGAAACTTGTTCTAATAATAATCGGATAAAAATTTAGTTTAGTGACTATGTATTCTAACATTAAAAATAAGATTCAGAGAAAATTTATGGACCAAACAAAAATAAAATTGTAGTTAAAAAGTGTGGATTTTCAATTAACCGCTCAGATTCCTATGTTATTTTTCAAAATATGTTTCTTCTAATGCTATTTTATTAAAATCTTTTTAAAATATAATCACGGGGTGGGGTTATGTAATAACTTAGAACTTTAATGGCATCATGCTTGATTAATAGGTGTTTTTATATACTTTAACTTAGAACTTTAATGGCATCATGCTTTAATAGGTGTTTTTATATACCTAGTCCTTAAACATATTTGAAGGTAAAGAAATTTTTTTTCTTTTGAAAAATTAGGTCTTTGAATGTCATGCTATGCTTGCTATTAATTAATAGAGATGTTGGTGAAAACATTTATTAGAAAATGTTGTCGTGCCATATATATCATTGATAAAGATATTTGAATAACAATTGGATTAGAAAAGTTGTGCATGCACTACTTAGAAAAAGTACTACATGCATAGAAAATATTGTATGCACATACGAGGTTTGTATATTTGAATCATAAGAACCCAAAAAAAATAAAATGCATAAAGGTACGTGCTAGGACATGATTGGAAAAAATGAGGGAAGTTAGGATAAAAATAACGACTCTAAATGCGAAGTTTCTAGTTGTTCAAGGCCAAAACTTTTTAGCTGTTTGGTAAGTTCAAACAACTAGAATGCTAGCACATATAATTCACATGCCAACTTTAGTTTTAATCATCAATTGCTATGTAAAGGAAGGAGCCATTTGAATTGATTTGAACCGCTTGAAGCCAATACTTTTCTAGCCAATACTTTTTAATAAATATCCTGAGTACCTTGATGATTCCTAATCAATTAGAATGGAATTTGACCACAAGTCGATATTGCAATATAATTCCATTAATTTGCATTAAATGATTAAATTAAAAACCCATAAAGTTTTTACAAAAAAAACCAAGAAAATAATTAAAAATAAAAAAAATTAAAGTTAAAATACCAACAATAAATAAAATAAATTCTAATTTTTAGGAGAATTTATATATATATATAAAAAAGCCCACGATGTTAACAAGTGCCACTTCACATGCAAAAGAACACGACGACATTTTCCATGCAACTATGAAATGATATTTTTGGACTATATAAAGCAACATATGTATTATTTGAAAGGTACGAGCGTCTTTTACATGCCAGTGTGTGTGTTGCATGCACTTGTTCTTTTTTTTTAGTTAGCTATATAACAAGTTGCCCTTGAGTTAACTTAATAATTGTGCAAAAACTATTGTCAAAATACCAAAAAGTCTCTTGATTTTTATTTTTTATTTTTTGCTTTTAAGGTTATTTTTGTAGTTTTATATGCATTTTAATTATTCATTATTTTTTATATTTGATCAAGTATCAATTTTTCTCTCCGCTAAAATTATAATAATAAAAAAATCATTGTCAAAATGCAAAAATATCCCTTGATATCAAATTTAATATTTTTTATTTTAATAATATTTTGGTTGTTTTATTATGCAATCAATAACAAAAAAATAAATGTTTTATTATGCAATCAATAACAAAAAATACTTATTTATCTCTGGTCAATTTAATAATGATAAATGGATTATGTGAAATTTTTTTAATATTCTTGATAACTAATGTTAAATTTTTTTGATGAAGGGAAAAAAACACCATTAAATTATTCTAATGAATAATTTAAATGATTTCGAGGTAGGATGTTTTCCCTATGGATCTTAGCCTTTTTAATTTAATTAAATCTGCTGCATTGACATTGTGGAGCATAGCCTTTTTAATTTAATTAAATCTGCTGGAGAATAACCACATTATGAGTTATTATTTCATTAGGATCAAGTTTGGTGAATGGATGATTCACTCTACTCAAGACAAAAAATAAACTTATAAAAATAAGAGTATCATCACAAATTAAAAGAAGTATAATTGAGATAAAAACATAAGGAGTTCCTGTATATACTTAATTGAGAAATTATTATATAGATCTAGTTAAGATTGATACCAAACTATTTATATCATACGATTCTCCTACAATAGCATATATACTTGTATTAAGTATACAAGATGCATTAATAAAGCTGTGTCAACGAGAATCAAGCCACATAATGATATATTCGAAAACTTTCTAAGCTGAACACAAGCAATAAAACGTTGCTACCACATTAAGAAAACGAACAGAGAAAAAACAAATATTTGTCAGGAAAGTAGGGTGAAAGAAAGAAATGGAATGGAAAGAAGCTAAAAAAGCAGTCTAGCATGGTGGCTTCTTCCTTTAATAAAATAGAAAAAAAAGCTCTTAAAGAGATAAGGAATGAAAAGTAGAAGAGAATATTAATATAAATTAGTAGGATTTAGGTTCAAAAGAAGGGAGATGAGAGTTTGCAACTCGTCAGAACCCACTTTTGCCACCAGGAGAATACGTTAGTTCCCAAAACCAATAATCTTTTGTAAAGCTAGAAGCGACAAATTCCCTTCTTCTGCTTATGGCTTTTTACTTTAAAATTCTCAAGATAATGATCTTTTTGTGATTCCAAAGTAGCATTATCTTTAAGGTTTAAAGAAAGATGCTTGTCCATGTGGTTTTTTTTTTTAATTAAATTTTATTCTTAATCCTTTATTTTTCTACTTTCACTTTGATTCATTTAGTTTGAACTGTTATACCGTAACTTTCCACTGATTTCCAAAGAAGATAATGTGTGTTTAAGAAAATAAAAGAAGGTAAAGTTATTCTTTGCAAAACACATCACAAAGCATGAAAAGTAGTGCTCTTTTGATATTTATTAGGGAAGACTTTGCTTTTTCCTTCTAAAGTAGAAAAGTCGCTTCTCCTTTGCACAACACTTACACGTTATGGATCATGCTCTTAATCTTACTTTATGCATTCCAAACAATATTCCTTTGCGCGTTATATAACTATAATCAAGCAATAGCCTAGGACCTTTTTTTATAAATAGTCGGAAAATTTACATAAACTATTTATAATCATTTTTCTCAAGTAGAGATTTTTTATTTTTGTTTTCTTACATCCTTTTGGATGAAAGGATCAACAAAATTTGAACTATTCATTTCAACAAACAAGAGTTATTAAGTTCAAGATATTCATAAAAGTTTTATTCATATCAACATTGCTAATTTATATTAGTATCACATACATATATAAAGAACTCTTACAAAAAAAAATATAGTTAATCTATTTATTATCGAGGTATAGTTACAGAGTCTCGTGTGTATAGAACACTAGAGACTTTGTAATTGTTAGATCAAGGTATGTTCTAAGAAGCAGCATTAGAAGGAATATCAAGAAACAATCGTTGCAATAAAAATACAAGAATCCCTTAAACACATCAATGTTAACTATCAAGATTTTAATAAAATTAACTCTAACCTCAGAGATTAGCTTAAAACATAAATGAATATTGCTGATATTTTCATAAAAAAGAGGCAATAATAGGAAAAAAAATTAAATTGTTAATTTTGAATTGAATCAAAAGCTTTATGAAAATCAATTTTGAACAATAGTTCTTTATTTTTTTATCATTTAAAATACACATTGCCTCATTTGCTATTAATACCCTATCCAAAATCAACCTTTCTTTTATAAAATGTTTTTTGGAAGGAATAATAATATCCTATCCAATTCAAGGCATATCATCTTTGATCATACAGTCTTAGAAAATCAAGACCTTCAAAACTAGGTTTGTCCTAATAATCATAAGTGATCAAATTAAGATATATAGTTCATTTTACCTTTGATTGTAGTAAAAATGTGAAAAAATTAAGTATTATCATATAGAATTTGCACCACTAGACACAAGATTTTTAAGCATATAGACTTTTGCATATATACAATTTTTAGGCCATTAAATGATCTTGACTCTTTTGCAAGATCAAGATTATCAATTTTATCTTTTAGATTTTTCATACTATCAATATTTTCAAAGCACCAACCACTTTATCAAACTCATCAACATTCTGAATAACATAGTCTCCAAATTAAAAAAGTATCAAACTCATCAACATTCTGAATAACATCAACATTCTGAATAACATAGTCTCTAAATTAAAAAAATAGCCATGAGAAAGCTTTGTTTATACCATAAATAATTAAAAAGTCTGAAAGATTTATCAATTTTGATTATTTGTTTTTAGCAGAAAAAAGAATGATTAGAGAGATCTTTTAGCAGCCAATTAAGTCTAGAATTCAAAAACCTTAAATGCCAATAAGTAGAAACAAATATTTTATCAAAACGACTTATAGATCTTAAGTTACTCCATATATTTTTCCTTCATTCGTACTAAAGGTATTCCTTAATAAAAAACCCAATCTATAAATTCTTACACATCACAAGCCCAAGTAGATTGACCTTTCCTCTTGTCAAGGTTCAAAATTTCATTAAAATTACCAATAATGCATCAAAAATTTAAAATAGAATTTATAAAATTTGAAAGATGCTTCCATAGTTCCCTTTCAATATAATGATTACACAAGAGGAATATAAGTTGCTTCCATATTTTATAATATGAATTTAAACTAAATTAGTTGAAAAAGAAAGAGATTATTTGAAATGCAGATGACACTACCAAAGCCATTATCAATTATGGAATGATTTCTGGTTGTAGTATGCAAGAAAAACTAATATGTCCATATTGTATGTAAAAGAAAGCATTCATGCTATCAAATAACGGTTAAACAAATTTTTTTTTATTGCCATTGGTGGTTCTTGCCAATAAATCACAAGTTCAGAAAAAATAAAAATGACTTCTTTGTTGGCAGAGTTGAAAGAGATGTTGCATTGCCTTTTTTTTTAATGAAGAATTATATGACATGGTGTAGGAGTATGTTGATATTGTGTTTGATTTTCAATCTAATAAGCAGAAGTTTTCTGGATTTGGTTTGACTTATAATTGGATAAAATGAAATATTTTCCAAGAGCTTCTTTATTAGAGATAAATCTTCTCTATCATAACCTTAATGTCATGTATATTGAAAAAACATGTTTGATAATTTTTCTCAACATGATTATAGATGTGAAAGGGAAGACAAATAACAACATTAAGGCTATAATGAATATAACTTTGTTTTATTATCATAAAAATATAAAGTTGGCTTATGTAAAGTCATGAGTCACAAAACCCAAAGTCAGTTTTACCTTAGACAATAATGCATAGTTACTTATCTACTAATGACTTAAAAATTTATGTTTTCTTGATGGATCTCCTCTGTTTTAACCTTAATTTCATGCACATAGAAAAACATGTTTGATAATTTTTTTAACATGATTATAGAAGTAAAAGGAAAGATAAAGGTAACATTAAAGCTAAAATGATTATAGTTTTTTTTTATTATTGTAAAAATATGGAGTTGATTTATGTTGAATCACGAGTCACAAAGCTTAAAGTTAGTTTCACCTTAAACAATAATGCATAGTTACTTATCTATAAATGACTTAAAAGTTTGCATTTTCCTAATGGTCATACCTCGAATATATCAAGGTTGGTGAATTTGAAGGATTCTAGATTATATGAAATGAAGAGGCATAACTGCCACATATTTATACAAACACTTATTTTATTAGCTTACTGAGATTTATTATCAAAGAGGATATAAGATGCAGTTACGAAGATTAGTCACTTCTTTAGAAATATATGTTCTAACAAGTTGCAAACACAACATATAAAGAGGTTTGAAATGAATATTATCTAGACAAAATACAAACTTGAGATGATATCCTCTTTATTATTTTTCAACTCATTGGAGTATCTACCTGTATATTTAGTATTTGAGGCAAAAGTTCGAGGCTTGGTCCAACATAAATGGATGCATTAATTTGAGAGGTTAGGAATTACACATGTATCATAATTAAAATTTTATTGTCTTTGTTCGTATTTTTCAAAATATTCATTTAATTTCATATAGGTACTTGTTCAACTTTAAAAGAAAAGTAAAAAATAAGGCGCATATTGATGTTTCGATGTATGAGGCCTATATTGTTGAAGAGATCTCAACATTTATCTCATACTATTTCGAGCCTTAATTGAGAACAAGAATCAACCGTGTTTCAAGGCATGATGATGGTAAAGAAGTTTTTTTATATGAAAACTTGTCACTATTCTCTCATCTTGAACGATCCATACTAAAAATTATTGTGAAGGGGAAGATATTTATCAGAAATAGAATTCAGACAAGTACATAATCATGTGCAATTTAACTATAATGAATTGAGATATTTTATTCACTAAGTATACTACTTAACATGTTTTTTTCTAACAATTTATCTCTTATAATATCATTAGCTGATACATTGTTGACAACATCATAAATATTTATTATCCTAAAACTAACAATTGACTAATTTCTAAACCTTTTGATTACAAGATAAATAATTTTCCACGTGATTCAGAACACATGTAAGTACTGTTTAATTATTCTTATCTTTTATGATATTTAATTTCATTATACATTTCTAGTTAACAGTTTATGGTTGTACTTCATGTATCAAGTTTATCAATTGAAAGGGAATGCTAGTGTTACTTTCTCTTTATTAAATCTGGGTCTTAAAAAAAAGTGAAGTGCTATAATATGTATTTCATATTGAAAAATACATACAATGTAGAAAGACATATAACAATTGAGTTTGTGTTCCGTAAACAACTTTTATTGAGTTTGAAATTGATTACCATGAGAAATTAGAAAGGGTCATTGAATTGCAATATCATAGCAAGTACAATAAAGTATTTTTATTAAAATGCTATTAGTATGACCACTAATGGAGGAATCAGATTGAGTAGATCTCCAGAATGGTTTGGTCAAAATTAATTCAAATGCTAGACTCCGCAATATCGATGATTTCTTTATTTTTGCCAAACAATGCTCACAAGTTTATCACACATGCACACACGCACACACACACTCCTTTCTTTAAAAATGATTGTCTACGAGTTGATTACTTATTCGTAGTAAAAACTAAACCCAAGAGTTGTGTCGAGGCTGGTCAGGAAGGCAACAATGAATTAATTGTGGATATGATATATTTCAATTTCGTGAGTTAGTTAATTTATATCAAGTTGCTCCATCTATTAACTTAATTTTTTTTTAAATTTTCACATCACCAATAATGTTTTTGTTGATGTTAATGCTAAGAAGTTGAGTGATGTTTTAAACTGTAGTGGACATACACATGTCGATGAAGATAATAGCAATGAAATCAACATAGAATATTATGATGGGGATTAAGATGAGTCAATTGATAAAGAAGATAATTCTGATTAATTTGCATAAAACGAACTATAATGTAATATATTAGGTATAATTTTTATGTCATGAGCATGGTAATCATGCTTCTTTTAAGCTGAAATAGATTCCCTTTATTGGAATCATACCATGGAATAGACCAATTCTAAGATTCATGTAATTCAAAAACAAAAGCCTTTTTATCCTTCCTAGTATTTGCAGTATGGTGGATGCTTCTAAAAAGGTTACAAATTTAACTTAGAATTCAAAGATGAAAATCTAGTTCTTTTAAACATAACTGAAAATGATGTATTATCCATAAATTAAAATTGCTCTTGAGAAACGTCTCCTTTTGTATACCAATCATATCTTTTGTAAGTTTGTTGCTTATGTATCCCATCTTTTATTTCCATTTTAAAAAGTATCAAGTTTGTATATAATTTGAAATTAGAAATCCAAATATCACATAATTCTTTCAAAAGTTTTGAAGATTATCCTATTTTGAAAAAGTTACAAAACCAATCTCCTACCATCTCGCTAGATATTTTTTTTTGGAACTGAAAAGGTCTGATGCAATATATACCAAACTTCAAAAAAATTCTTATAAACCCATCTGCATCACATTAGACTGGAAAGTTTTCAAAAAACTAATATGTATATAGAGGATTATAGGTGGGGACGAAGAGGTTAAGGGTAGTTTTTGAAAGAAATGATTAGAGAGGTAGGAGGCGGAGGGATGAGAGGGAGGAGAGGTCATTGTTTCAGTCCTTATTTAGCAATCATTTATAATCCAATTTACTATTCCTCACTTTTATTATATATTTGTGAAACTTACATCTGATTAATTGTAATGTAATATTGGTGCCTCCTTATGGGTTAAGTTCTAGGTATTACTTTATATTTAGTACCCTTATATATCCTATCGTACATTATTTGCTTATATGGGCAAAGAATTCAGATATCATTCAATAATAGTTTGTCATTTATGAAAATTTTCAACATGTAACAGGTACTTCCATTTATGTAAATAAAATATTAAAATAGTAATATGAAGTTGAAATAAAAGAAAACTTTTAGCTAAAAACTATGAATAATTTTTTTTAAAATACATTTATTGTTAATTACTTTTACTTAATCCAATGAAAAACTCATTCTATAAGCCTTAATTTAAAATGTAAATAGCATTTTTTGTAAAGACATTGATGAAGAAGAAAACATGCTTCAATAATGAATCAAACCATACAATGGTGCGTGATGCTATCTAAATTATATAAAGGGATAAGAACTCAATTATTTATCATTTGCATATTTATTATTTTTCAATTAGACTTTTATTTATTAAGCAATTCGATACAACTTATTATATTTCATAAAGAAATCAATAGCAATTAAAAATTCAATATTAATATCAATATCAATAATAGAAAGACACAGACATACCAGACTCGTATGATGTTTTATCTTTTCTTTTTATTTATCCTCTAACTTTTTTTTCTTTTCAATTTTAATTAACAAATTAATAACTTCGTAATCATTTAACTAGGTTGCTTAGACATGCTTGAGCTAGTTGTTGTAATATAAAATAAATTGGAGATAACAAGAAAATACCTTAAATTGTGGATAAGTAGCTGACAAATTTTTAATTGGATTTTATAAATGCTAAAATTTGAGTTGAGTACTTTTCATGGGAATATGTAATCTAATACTAGTTAGTTCTGTTTAGAAATAACAGAAACAATAAAAATAAAAATAATTAGCATAATATATTATCATAGTATATGAATGAGATTACAGGGGCATGCTATTAGTTTCATACCAATACTATGTAATCGGAACGTTTCGCTATCTCACTGGGTGTTTTCAATGTACAAGACAATCTTTTCATTCCTAGTCTTCAAAATTCCCAGAACTTTTGAAAGTTCAAGTTGTAGTAAAGAACATCCGAATTGAAAGCTTCCAATATTCTATTGTAATTTTTAGATTAAGTTTAGTTTGATTAATTCGAAGAAACAACAAAGACATAGGGCCCCGTGCTCCACCCAAAAAAGCTTCAGAAGATTTACTAGGAAAGGTATTCTCTATGATTTGCAAATTAATTAGATTAATGATGATGGGATGATTTAGCATTGTGCTGTCTCATGTGAGAAGCCACTTTCATTGTCCCATTAACCATGAACAATTTAAAAGATGGAGACAATCATGGTGGGATAATTGCTTGGGTAACCTGAATGTTTATATGTTAATTAACTATTAATTAATTAAGGGAAGTGCAATGATCAGTGGCAGCTGTGTTTAATTAACAATGTTCTTCCCTTTCCTTTTGGTTTGTACTGCAGCTAGTGCACTCTTCATTTTTCTTTTCTTTTTTGTTTTTATAGAACAAGAGGGGATGGATTATATTAATGAAGGTTCAAAGGGACGAAAGAACAAAAGAGTTAGAGGCAATAATACAACTACAAAAGAGAAAGGAATTAAGTTTTATGGTGAGTGGCTCATTCTCATTTTTATATATTACTCTTGTAGAGTTTCTTTGAACTATAATCCATCATTTAAGGTCTATCAAGTGGCTTGAGTTTCAGTACCTTTGCTAGGCCATTAGACCTTATAAGGCTATACCATTAAATTGAATTTGATTATAAAAAAAAACTTAAAATTTATAGTGAGTAACTCTATGTTATTTTATATTCTAATATTTATTTAATGTGCATTATGCTCACTGACAGTCTTGAACACATGCATCAATATATAATTGCATGTATATATCAATAGTTACGTAGCTTCTTGATGTTAACAAAAAAAGAAAAAAGAACACTCTCTAATTCAAAAGTTGCTTTAAGTACTCGCGAAAAGGAAGGTTAATAAAATGATAAATATTGAAATAGGAATAATCTATGTATAGTTTATGAAGTTATATATATATATATATAAGTATTACAGAAGCGTAATGGATGATAATGTATTTAGTGATTTACAAAATCTCCCTAGGGATTCTAAAAGAAGCTAAAAATTTATCAAATAACAATCAAATAAGAACAAAGCCACCTGATATATATGACACGATTTATTTTGATTTTTCTATCCATCAAAAGTCTTGAATTTTGAAGATAATCCGTCTATCAACAGATTCAAGAAGGCCAATGTCATCGATTGACTGATGTTCCACGCTATCATCGTCAATGGAAATATTCAAATCCAGAGAAACACAAGGGTTTGTGCCCTCCATTAATGCAGCACCAGCGCTGTTCTCTTCTTCATGTGACCCATCTGTTCTCTGCTTGATTGGAGGAGAGCAGGCTCTGGATCTTGAGCTAAAGCTTTCACAGCTCAAAATTATGATAGCATCACTAAGGCCGACTTCTTGACCATTGTAATTGGTTATTCTTCCTTTTTCAATAGCCCTTTTGAAACCAATTTGAGAGAAAAAATCTGCTTGCTCGACATCTTCCACTAAGAAAACTCTATGTGGATTGCTTGATACCGCGTCAGAAAATCTCTCGATGTAGCTGCAACTTTGTTCATCTCTTGTTCTTTTGTTTCTACAATCTTCGGTTGAATCTGCTCTTGTAGAGGAAAAACTGCTTAAAGAAATCGAAATGAAGCTTTCAGGGGAGCCAAAAACTAGCCTAGCCAATTCTCTAGCTATCTTCTCTTTATCTTCCATATCTACTCCTTGAAAGAACAACCAAGTTTCTTCCTTGGCCACACTGTTTTTTACCTTCCCCTTTCTTCTTGCCATGCCAGACCGGCATTGCAAGATAGTGCCCGCTATTTCAGGGATTATGTCTTTCTGCCACGGCACTTTTTTCTCCAATGCATTGCATAGGGTTTTCAAGTTCTCAGCATTCAGCTCCTTGAACTTGTGGAGATACTCCATTTCCATGACATCACTTGAGGAAGCTGAGTTCGGAGTAGAATTAGTATTTGATGGAAATGGTAGTTGTTTGGTATGATCTTTATGCTCTGGAATGTACTTCCTCAAACTTGGTTCAATGCTGCACTTGTTGATAGTCTCTGTACCGTTCCAGAAATAGTTGTCCCTAGATGACTGCTGGGGTTCAACAATGGGCCATTCATTTTGGTTTCGGTACAAATTAGGGTATTGATGGTCATATGAAGTGGAAGAAGAAGGTGATACAGAAGAAAAAGTTAGGGTTTCCTCAGCAGGGTAGTTTTGTTGGTGGATTGAACCACAAAATGAGTTCCATTTTCTGCAAAGATCTTTGATTGGCAGACAATCCTGGAAGAGAGAAATCGAGAGGAAAAAAAACAGTCATTGCTCAACATTGTGTGTACTCGCACGATATTTAGACTGTATACGTACAATCTAGAATTATAGAAGGTCCAAATGTGATTAACTACTTATAGTTACCTGATTATCACTATTTTGTACTTTTTTCTCATTTTTGTATTTTTGAAGCCATGCAGGAAGTGTAGAAGTGGAGTCACTGTTACAGGTACTATTTGGTAAGTTTCGAGCTTCAGTCTCAAACTTTGCTGAATAATTAGAACAGCAAGTGAGTTGTTTGTCCTCCCCACCTTCAAGTATAATCCAGCTTCTGCACCCATTTTCAGCTTTGTTGCTTGTCAAATGCCGTAGTGGATCACTGAAGAAAAAGGTGAAGGAAGATATTATTTGACTTTGTTGATAATGTAAAAGAGGTAAATATGAAGTTGATAATAATAACATGGAGCTAGCTACAGCTTGTTGGTTATTGATATTTTTCACTACTTAAAACTCTTTGAATTTTTAGAAGAGCAACTTGTATAATGACATGTTGCATATTTGTAACGGGCAAAAGGCAAAAAAGTGGCTATATAGCTGGGGAGGTACACCTCTCCTTCCCTTTCTCCTTACCATATAAAAAGTGATGAGTTTATAGCATTTTAGCATTTAAATTACAGTATTAAAGTGATGTCTATATATATAGCTTTTATTTCCCCTAGCAAACTTGAATTTTGAGTTCCCAAAAAAAGAAGGAAAATGGAGTAGATCTCTTTATCTGAACAACTTCTTTCGACTATTACCAAAAAAATAATCTGAACTACTTTTCATTGATCGACTTCTACTTCTTTTTTCTTTTCTAAAAAGTAATTTGAGAAAGAAAATTCATATGCATAGTTCAGAAGAAATTCAAGTCATAGAAAGCAAAAATACACACTCAAATAATGCTATACAATTAAATGCAACTTTACGAACTGTTCACCTGTCACTGATGAGACTCAAGCGTAAGCTGCCGGCTGGAATTGTAAGTGGATGGAGACCCAAAACAGTGTCTCCTTGTGGATGGTCTGATTTATACTTCATGTAAGTTTGGAAAGTGGCAATCCCCATAAGCCAAAATCTTCCGTTGTTATCTCCAGTTGCACAAGCAAATTTGCCAAGTTCTACGATCAGGTATTCCAATGGACAGAAATAGCAGCTCCCTTGCTCATGACTTGATGTCCTACTATCCCTGTTCTCAATAGCCCATTTAAGATCTCCCAAATTCAAAACAACTCCTTTGCCCATGTAGTTTCTCACATGGCCTTTAAGCTCCTCAAGTTTATGTTCTACCTCTACCCTAGAGAAACTGCCAAAAGAGGAAACTGGAATTGTTAAGAACTTCACTTCCATCAAGCCCTCAGGAACATCTCCCCTTTGAACTTTGTCCTTGACTCCTTTAACTACAACTTCAATACTTGCCAGAGATTCTCCTACAATAACAAAACTTCTCCTCCTTTTATTCATTAAATTCTCTATAACACACATCACATCTTCATTTTTAATTGGATCTAAAACTGCTGCTTTTGCTCCACCTTGACTCGAAGGTGGAGACTCTGGAAGGACCAAACCATTGCTTTCCTTAGACTTGATACTCACAGAAGGAGCACTCTGTGAACATATTTCTAAGGAAACAGCTTGCTCAACATTGCTTTTCACTTGAGTACTGGAGAAACCAGCTTCTCTCATGACTCTGCTAACACTAGGATCATCTAAAATGGATATCATCAGCTGCTCTAACTCTATCTTCACTGCAAGGAGAGGTTGCTGCTGGTTCTCAATAGAGCCACGCCGCTGATGAGCCTGAGCGCGCTTAAAGGCTGCGACCAAGGCATTAGAGATTGAAGGGAACTGTTGAGAGGGAGTACCTATCATAGGGCTTGAAGTTGATGTTGGGAGGCGATTAAGCGCGACATTGAAGCAAAGCTCGAGGGCTTTGCACTGAAGAGGGTGAGAGGGTGACTGAAGGCAAGCTGTTCTCAGTAGGCCAGTGGAGGCAGAAAGCATGGTACTAGCAACATGGAGAGGAGTGACTTGGGCGTGGCCTCTCCTTCTAGCAAGAGTCACTGCTTGTTTAATAACACTTGCTGCCTCCGCTGTTAGAGCTTGTTGCACTGTGCAACCTCCTGCTCTCATTTTCTGTCTCAGGGTCTTAGCTTGTTACTCGACAATAAGTTATGAAGTCAAAGGAAGTTTAAGAATAGAGTGAGATCAAGAAAGGCTTCTATTTTCATCTGCTTTTTATGAACTGAGCTAGCTATGGAGGAAGAACTCGTCAATTAAGGAAAGATATATATATTTGGATGGTTTGTGCTGGATTAGGAATTTATTTATTTATTTATAATTAGGGTGAGGGTGGATTTGGTAGGCAGTGATCTTCGTATCTATTTCTAGTATGCAAGCGTAATTCCTATGGAGAGTTGGTTCTTCGTCTAGCTTAGGATTATGATACTTTTTGGTCGTGGAGAGATACGAGGAGAGGGGAGCGAGAGAAGTGTGTGAAATATATGGGAATTTAGGTATGCTTTTCTTGTGGGTGAGGTAAAAATTGGGGTCCAAAGTCGATTTTGTAGTGGAAAGTGGAATGCATGTGCTGACAAACAGGACGAATGCACCATTATCGAAGGCAACTCAGCTTTTGCCCTATATACATCGCTAAAATTTTGATAGAGATTTGGTTTCGCTTGGTAGTCTCTTTTACGCAGCCATTAAAAGCATTAATTAAGCTATTTAACCTAAAAATCAACGTACACATACCACCAGCAGCCAAGTACAAATCTCAATACATTATAGCAACAACTCAGTATGTTAAAAGTATACAATATTGACGCAAACCATTGCTTTGTCTCGCGGTGGGAAGTGCTTTGTCTCGTGGTGGGAAGGGGCTTGTTTTTAAAAGTATACAATATTGACGCAAACCAGTGCTTTGTCTCGTGATCTCGTGGTGGGGAGGGGCTTGTCTCTTTTTACTGTACTTGAGTTCGAGTCTTGGTGTGCATGTTTGTCACTCCCGCGGTGCCTTATATGCCTACTGAGTTTGCAGGATGTTCAGTGGGCCGTGAGGATTAGTTGTGGTGCGCACAAACTGACCCAGACACCCCACGTAAATAAATAAAAAAGTATACAATATTGGATTTTCAGTTAACCATGAGGTTAATTGTGATATGTACAAATTAGTTTAGATATCCATGTAAATTATATATATATATATATATATTAAATTATATTAAGATATAGTTTAAATAGTTAGATTTTGAATTTAATTTTTTAAAATTATTAGTTTAAATTCCAAAAATTTTAAAATTATTAGAAATTTATTAACTTTGTACCCTATAAAATTAGTTAAGATACATGCAAGTTAGTGTAAACATTCCTATTAATAAAAAAATAAAAAATAAATAAGTATATATATCATAGATGCCATACTCTTGCTAGATTTTATCTTCTATATTTTTTAATTTATATTGCTTTCAATCTACAATACTTGATGAACCATACATATTTCTGAAGTTATAGTACATATTTCATATCGTGTAGCTTAAGATTTAGTTTTCAGAGAGGGCTTGATAAAAAGAAGGGGGTCATTCTGGAATTTCAACTCAATTTCAATTGAAATTTTGGCTTAAGAAATGGGTGGCTAAAGAGAGGATGTGGTATCTTTTTCACCATCCTCCAAAGAAGAGAACCTGAAAAGAGAATGGGGACTATGTGTCTGAAGGAATCGGGAACTGTGTACGATTTCCTTCCGGAATCAAAGACAAGAAATAAAGTGTCTCAACTGGTTGAATATATGTATTGCACATTACATTAATATTCACAAAGCTTGAAGCTTTTAATGCATACATATATTGCTTGGGGATTGTAACAACTCATACAAACATTCTCTCTTCTCTCTCTCCCCATTATTTCACAAAGTTGCAGCTTTTTAGACCCTCCCTTTGATTTAAAAAAATGAACAAATTAATCAAGTGAAAAATATATGATAAAGAACATAAATATGAACATGTGTAATGTTTCTTTTATTTCGTCTTAACTATGAACATGTGTCTCATGTCATCCCCGGGGCAGTCACCTAAGAGCATAAACATAAATATGAAATGCATATACAATATGAAAGGATAACATCATAATTAATTAAAAAAAAGATATGATCCGTAAACTAAAACTTAATTTTTAAAATTATTTTATATACTATAAAATAATATTTTAAAACTAAATAAAAATCAAATTTAAAAACAATATGATGAATTGTATAAAAACAATATATGAAAGTATAAATAAAAAATGAAAATCAGTATTTATATTTTCTTAACAATTATAAATAAATTTGAATGTCTAAAAATTATCATAAATAAATTAAAAAAGGAAAAGGAAAGAATTAAAAAAACAAAAAGTTACAATGATGTATTATTTTTTACAGACAAAATTATCAACCACATAAAACTATTGATAAATTTTTTCTGTAAATCAGCTAGGAATATTTAAGTTATGACCTGATGAACAATCCTTCCCTTTATTCTTCTCCCCTATAAGCTCTTTATAAGAAACAACAAAACCCCACTTATTTTATTACAAATCAATCTCATATCACAAATTCGACTACCCAACACTTAGTTTTTCTGCATTTCTATTATGATTCAATTTTTTTAGGATTCTTGACATCAAGTAAGCAAAACTAATTATTTTTTTTATTTTACTCAATTTTAAAATGTTAATTTTTATTGTATATTTTTGTAATATATATAGTTTGTTTGTGTGGTCATTTTTATTATAACTTTTTCCCATAGAATTTTGTTGTATGCATCACTTAAATGGTTGCTAGAATGAATTATTATCATGAGATTGAGGATTTTATTAGTTACACACTATCTAATTTGAAAAACATTAGTGGAAGCGATATTAGATGTTTATGTAAGAGATGTAAAAATAAAAAAATTTCATGATCGAGGTGTTATAATGATGCATCTTCAACAAAAAATATTTATGGAGAAATACTTGTGTTGGTTTGCATAGGGAGAACCATATGTTCTATATAAAACCATGGTAAAAAAGATGATTGGGTCAACTTCCAGTTCTAGCAATATGTATAGAGTTATAGATGAAAATAGTAATTCTTATTAAAATATGGTAATGGATGCAATGAGAATAAATCAAGTTATATTGGTAAATGTTCAATCATAGATGAAGAATCAAATGTAGACGCGAGCAGATTTTTTTATCTTTTAAAAGATTACGATGAACCATTATAAGATGGGTCACAAATCACTATGAATTATTGATAGTAGCATAAATATTCACCATTAAGTCATATCATAGATTGAGTGAAGTCGATTATGATAGAATTGTCGAATAGACAAAAAAAAAATTACCAATAGGAATAGGTTAAAAGAGAACTTTTACGTTTTTAAATCATTTAGGAAATCCCTTGACCTAGGATATCATAAAATTAACATATGTCCAAACTTCTGCATGTTATACTATCTTGAAAATACAAAGTTGGTCGAGTGTAGAACATGTCAGCAAGCTCATCATAAATCCAAAACTGGCAGGGGAAGGATAATTTTCACACACAAAAAACTTATATGCTTCTTATTTACTCCTAAATTGTAAAGATTATTCATATCTTCAAAGATTGCTAAACATATAGCATGACATCATTCAATTGATGTAGTGGATAGAGTCATGGTGCACTAATCCAATAGTAAAGCCTAGAAATATTTTAATAGGGTGCATTCTTTATGTTTAATGGAATCAAGGAACATAAATCTTGGGTTATATACAGACAATTTCCATCCATTCAGATTATTTGTTTATCTTCTTCTTATCAGTCATTGATACTCATAGTTTATAATTTATTTTGATTTAATTCCATGCAAATACTTGTGCAACCTTAAGAGAAAAATAAAATCAAAACACATGTCGAGGCTTTGATATGCGAAACTTATATTGTTAAAAAGATCTCAACATTTATCTCGTCCTATTTCAAGCTTTAATTGAGAAGAAAAATCAATCATATTCAAAGGAATGATAATGGTAAGGAAATGCCTTCTAATAGGTATTTGTCAATATTTTCTCATCCTAAATGACTTATACCAAAAAAATATTATAAGGGGAAGATACTTGATAAAACTTCAATTCAAACATACATATAATCATGTGTTATTTAACTACAATGAACTAAGACCTTTTATTTAGTAAATATAATAATTAACATGTCCTTACTTTTGAAAAATTTATGTCTTATACTATCATAAACTGATAGATTGAATAATTCTTACAAGCAACCTTGTTAATTTTTACTATCTTAAAACTCACAGCTAACTGAATCTTAAATCATTTAATTACATGGTATATAATTTTTCATGTGATTTAGAACACATGTAAGGACTGCTTAATTATTTTTATCTTTTCGAATACTTAATTTTATTACATATTTCTTGTTAATTGTTACTGGTTGTAATTCATGTACCAGGTTTATTAATTAAGATAAAATGCTAGTGTTACTTTGAATTTATTACGTTTGAGTCTTAAAAGAAAGACGAAGTGTTATGACATGAATTTCATCAATAGACATGTTTTTATATTGCAGAGTATGGTCATGATAGAAAGATATATAATAATGGGGTTTGTGTTAAAGATAACTTATAAGAAGAGGTTATTGAATTGCAATATCAAAAAGAGAAGAATAAAGTTTTTTTATTCAAATGTTATTGGTATGATATCACTAATCGAGCAATCAGAGTAGATCTCCATCATGATTTGTTCAAAATTAATACAGGCTAGACTCCGTAACATCGATGACATCTTTGCTTTCTTCAAGAATATTAACAAGTTTATTACACGTGCACTCATTTCTTTAAAAAGGAATGTTCAAGAGTTGATTGGTTGTCCATAGTTTAAGGTAAACTTAGTGGTCATGTTTAGGTTGTTCAAGATGATAACAATGAAGTAATTGCAAGAGATGATGTCTTTCAACTTAATGAGTTAGTTGATTCAAATCGAGTTGCTTTGTCTACCAACTTATAAAATATATTCAAACTTTTATTTCTTTAAAAAGTATCATTCAAGAGTTGATTGGTTGTCCATAGTTTAAGCTAAACTTAATGATCATGTTTAGGTTGTTCAAGATGATAACGATGAAATAATTGTAAAAGATGATGTATTTCAACTTGATGAGTTAGTTGATTCAAATTGAGTTGCTTTGTCTACTAACTTACAAGATATATTCAAACTTTCATTCCTTTAAAAAGTATCATTCAAAAGTTGACTAGTTATCCATAGTTTAAGCTAAACTTAAGGGTTATGTTTAGGTTATTTAAGATGGTAACGATGAAGTAATTACAAGAGATGATGTCTTTCATCTTGATAAGATGATTCAAATCAAGTTCCTCTCCTACCAACTTACAAGATATATTCAAACTTTCATGATGCTAAGAATACTTTTATTGATGTAGACGTTAAGGAGTTAAATGATATTTTATGAACCAACAAATATATAGAAGTCAATGAAGATGATGATAACAATAAAACAATATAAAAGATTAAAAAGGAGATGATAGTGATGAAATTGAAGAAGAAGAAAACAATTCTAATTAATTTGTATAACATGTCTAATGAAATTAACTATAATGTAATATTTTTGGATAAAATTAACTTTAATATAATGATAAAGATGTGAATTTATTATTACATGACAAAGAAACATTTATTTTTTTATGATTTTGTTATTATACACATAAATGGTGTAATTGTGCTATGATTTTAATGTATTTGCAGGATGGATGGATAAAGAATACAAACACAATTTGGACTAAAAAATATTATATATTGATAGAATTACTGACAACATGTACAATATCAATAGATACACCGACAATATAAATCCATTGAAAAATTCTAGAGAGTTAGGAAAAACATTACATGCATTACCATTAAGACTTAAAGATATAGTCTAAAATGAACAAAAAAGATATAGATGAAATCACTGACAGATTAAGTTCTTCAGTATATTTTAAAGAGTTGAAAAAAATTATACCCCGATACCACTAGAACATATAGATGGAATCACAGTTAGATTAAATCTATCAATATATTACTGAGAGGTTGAAAACTGTTCATTACAGATGCCACTGAAATATACAAGGGTATAACATAAAGATTTCATAAGTTTTTAAAGGATAATAAGTTTTTGAGAGGCAAAACTTTCCAAAGAAAAGGAAACAAAAAAAAAAGAGTAGTCAGAGGCAAAACTTTCCAAAGAAAAGGAAAAAAAAAAGAGTAGGTATTCTAGGTATATTTAATGATCTAAATGTAACTCTTTGTAGCCTACTTATGGTGGTTTTTTACTTTTTTTTTTATTTTATATTTATATTTACAAGCATAAAAAAGAGGTTAGGAATGCTCAACAAATGATATTGTGTTCACTTTTTTGTTGCTATGTTTTTTTTAATGAAGTTAACATTTAAGTTGTTGTTTTTTATATATAATGTTGTTTTATTTTTGTTTAAGTTAATTAATGCATGTTGAAGTAAGGATGTTTATCTTGGGTTTGTTAAATCTGTTCATGATCAAAATAAGTTTAAAAAACCAATTTTCAATTCATATTACATAAACATGTAGTCTATTTTAAGTTGGTAGTTTTTTGAATTTGTTACCTCATGCATGATTTTGATGTATTAATGTTATCAGTTAATTTTTTTATTCAAACATGTTTGTGTATTATAGTGCGACTTATTGGGATAAAAAAAACAAGTTTTATAAGTAAAAAAATATATCAAATCTTAGGCTTGGCAGTGTTGGGTAGCAGCTGGGTTTCTGTTGTGTTTCTAGGCATGTTTTTCGTATTATTAGAAAAAACATTGTCTTAGCTTCATGGTTCAAATCAATTTTGGTCCATTTCTTTTCACTAAACCCTTTAAGCAACTTGATTAGTCAATAATTTAAGGTTTATTTACATTAATAACAAGTTTTTGATGTGATATAATCCTAAGGTTTTGAACTGAAACTCATTTTGATAAAATCATGTTTATTATTTGATAATTGAAGTGAATAAATGTTGGATTATTAATCTTTGCATGATTTTCCAACATGTAGATTGGTGTTCTTCATGTTCTTTATTTTTTGTATTTGATTCATTTTGCTTAAGAATTTTTATTTTATTTTTTTGTGTTTTTTGGCATTTAAGCTTTTTTTTTTTTTGCTTTGTTTTGTTTTTGAGTTGTTTTCAAATCAAACTAAGATTTTTAGTTTGGTTTATGATCGAACAAAATTTTTTAGATCAACTCAAGTTGATTAACCTAGCCAGGTAAAAATTGGATCAAAGGTTTAATACTTTATTTTAGGGGAGTTCATTTTCGATTCGGTTTGATTTTTATAAAAAAAAAAGTAACCACACAGATTTTTTTTAAAAAAAAATCAAAACCGGTTCAAATCGACCAATTTTGGTTTAGTTCGGGTTTTATGAAAAAACCAGTTCAAACTAGTTTGGCTCAGTTTTTTTCTACTTGGCACGATTTTTTCTGGTTTGGCTTGATTTTTTTGGTTTGGCTAGATTTTGGCTCGGTTTTTTCCCTGTTTTGCTTGTTTTTTTTTCCACTTTTTTTAGTTTGGGTTTGGTTCTATTCGGTATGGTTTTTTGGTTTTTTTGTTATAAAACCAAAACCGAACCGAACCAACTAGTTTTTTCAAAATTTTAATCATTTTTTTTAATTATTTTTTTATTTTCTCATTTTAATCAGTTTTTTAATTTTTTTATTCACCCCTACTTTATTTGGTTTGCCATATTTTTGTTAAAGGTTTTTTTGGTTTAAAGGTTTTATTGGTAAGCATCATTTAAGCCTATTTTGGTAGTTTTATTGCAAAGAAAAATGAGTTTTTGCTAAACAAATCCTAAAATAATAATAATTTTTTTTTCATACGGATAAAAATCCTTAAGTTATTTAAGCATCTTCTTTAAAAAAATCTAAATACTATGGCATGTTTTAAAAACATATTGCATGGATTTTATAACAAGTTTGTAAAATTCTAAAAGATTTTGGCCTATTTTTCAAAAATACCAAAAAAGCTTATTGTTTTTCCTTTTTAATATGTGAGATTGTGAATTTATACATTAACATGAAAAAAATGAAATTAGCATGAAAAGAATGAGGGAATTCTTGGTTCATTATGTTATGCTTTTGGCCAATTATGTATCAAATGAGGATGATGTTTAATTTGATATATTTAGCTTGATGACGAGTGTATAATTATGCCAAAATAAGGAAAGATACACGTTGAAATAGAAGGGATTATGTTTAGAAGAACATTGTTCGAAAAGTTAGTAAATCGATGAAAAATATCATATTTTGACTTTAAGAGAGAAGATTGTAATAAATAGAGTAAACTAGCTCTTAAAAGATATTTTTGACACTCTTATATGGTATGTGATATGGCGAAGGATTGAGATAAAAGAGGGAAAGCTGAAATAAGGATGTTATATATAAATGGAAAGGTTGACAAATCGGGACAAATTCGTCTCCTAACTTTCAAAAAGAATTTGAGTAGAAGGATGTGGGAATTAGGATTAGGTTCTTCATAGAAATTATAGTTTTGGATGTTTCTAACTAAGAAAATTGGTCTTTCTAAATTTAGAGCCATGTGCCTCCAGTTTTAGGTTATCAACCGAGACGGGGTCATGACAGATCTTGTATAGCAGTAGATTTGATTAGTTGATGAACGATTATGAGTGTCTTAGGGGCTGGGTTCTCCTCCTTTTAGAAGACTTATAGCCCCATGTATTAGCTTTCCAAACATACCTGTCTTCCTTGTAATAGAGTCTTATAGCTTTAAATATAGTAAAAAATCTTAGGAGAGGTTAGAATACAACCTCTACTAGTAGATTTGTAAAATCACTAAAGTGACTATCTAGTCGCGTTAAGGGTAATAATCGGGTCCCTTCACTTCGAGGGACATGTGATATTACATTTTAATTTTCAAAATAACCAACCATATTCAAATTGAAAATGTGTAATGATAACTATGGTCAGACAAAGAATGGTGATATTATTGGATGAAATAAGAAAATATAAAGAAAGGAATAATTAAAATAAAGACCTACATTGATTGTTAATATAGTTATTATGAAATATATCCTTAAATAAGGATAATTAATGAGATATGTTGATGATTATAGAAAGGATCACAAGCGTGGTGCAATCGTAGCAACAAGGGAGCATCAGTAGAGCTTCTACTATAAGTAAGTGATTCACACCTATATTTTCTTGTTAAATTCCATGATTTAATACGTTATTGATGTGAAATGTGAATTAGTGAATGTTGAAAATCATGTGAAATGATAAAATTTTGTGTAATGATGTTATTATTTTAATAGCATTCCAAATGTAAGTGTGTTCAAGGTAAATGACCTCCTTGCATGGATTGCCAAGTGATGAAATTGTTGCTAACATAGAGAATATGAGAAGTGTGATATGTGGCATGGACTAGCATGTATTTAGTGTATGTTAGGATTCCAAGAAAGGGTATCACCATGTATTGATGAGCATATATTTACTACATGTTTGGTTCTTAAGCAAGGGTATCACCATGTATTGACTAGCGTACGTTTAATTTATGTTAAGATCTCAGGTAAAGAATCACTATGTGTTGACTAGCATACACTTAGAGTATGTTAGGATCCCAAATAAGGAATCACCATGTATCGCTAGCATACATTTTGTATATCACAGGATTATGAGTAAACTGAACATCATGCATCGATGCCTACGAGTTGATTTTAATGAAATCTTGAATGGAAATTAAAAATGAGAGGTTAGATAATTTTAGGTAGATAGGCGAGAAGGAGTTCTAACAGAATCAAAAGGGAGAAGTGAATAGAATATTAATACATGTTTGTTTTTCTCTTAAAAAATTATTGAATTTTGGTGTTACTATACTTATTATGTTTGTTTTTCTTTTAAAAAATTATTGAATTTTGGTGTTACTATACTTATTGTAGTACTAATGTTAGAATAATATCTATTTTGTTTCAAAATCTATGTATATATGATACAAGTAAATCCTAGTTTTTTATTTATTTTTTATATTTAGTTATAGAGAGTATATTCTTGTATTTATAATATAAAAGTATTTATACAACTAATGTTTAAGCTTGAATAGATAAGCTTAACTCTGAAATTTATATAATCATGTTCCATGTATGCGTGTTTATCTTATATTTTCCTCTATAAAGATATTTGATGTTAGATGCATGCTATATTTATGGTGATGGTGGTGGTGATATTTATTAAGATTGAGACCTAGGATGTGTGGGTTATAATTAAGTTAGGGATGTAACATAAATAATGAAGCTTACCTTAAGGAAGGTATACTAGGGGTGCTAATATATTTTATTTACGCAATCAGTCCGTTTACCTAAATTTTAAGACCAATTAGAGTTTTTAATGACCAAAATACTAGGTCGAGACTCTTATTTTATTTTTTTATTAAGAAAGGACAAGAATTTCATATTCTTTGCACCCACATCACCATAAAAAATGCAAATATGAGAGGATAATCATTGTAACGCCGTATACATATGACAAATTTCATTAGACTATAGTTTGGTTTGTATTCCATATCTAAAGATATAAAGCCTTTTCCCTAAGATATTGGATGAAGTCAAAGGCACATGTTTGTATTCTTTTTCTTATAAAATATTAATCAGAAGATCTTATAAGGATTGGGAGTACTATTTAAGATTATGTTGAGTAGTTCATAATTATACTAATCCATTTTAGTTATGTTAGAGGGTTAATAGGGTTAAAATCCTTATAAAATATAATTTTTTTTGTTTTGAATTGTTTAGAAAGGTTAATGGTTACTAATAATTTTCACTAATAAAAAATAATAAATTTATTACACTAATTATATAAAAGTCATAAGGACTTAAACAAATATAATAAATCAATTGAAAGATCAAAATACAAATCTATAAAATATATTAAGGGAAATAAGATTAAGGAATAATAGCATAAATAAGACACCTCTAATAAAAAAAGTGTGAGTACTATAAATTAATTTGAAAACCAACTCTATAAACCATAAGTATCCATTCCAAGGCCAAAAAAAGCTATGAATTGTGTAGGAATGATTTAAACACTAACTTGAATTGGCTCAAACTCTAAAGCTAATATTAAAGAGTTCAGCAAACATCTCCCTCAATCACCATGTTTTGTTTTTGTTAAGTCGGTGAACTCCATTTCAAAAAAAAAATAACAAGGTAAAATTTATTCATATAGAAACATATCTAAAAAAATAAATAAACAAGGATCTAAGTAAAGGAGAAAGAAAGGAAGAGTAGGGTCTTGCTATTGATTATAGATCTAAGTATCACCAAACTTATATTCTATTTTACAGAGAGGAGAGAGATCTCGTTAGAGAAAATGTAGTGATCATCTTCCAAGTTGGCATTTTTAGAAGATAAATTTTACTCTTCAAGTGTTGAGTATAAACTATAACTTTTAAATAACTTCTTTTTTATTGACATCTCATCTAGTATTACTAATAATTTAATTTCTCTCTTTCTTTTCACTAAAAATTCACACCTCAATTAATTAATTATAATTATTAGACTCAACCAGAGCGAATAGAATTCATAGATTCGAGGCTTGGTTAAGGCTAAGTTAGTAAAGCTAAAAACCTGGTATTTTTGCCAAAACAATATCATTTTAGATTTTTTTTTTTGCCAAAGGGCATCATATTAGAGTTATTTTTTAAAACAAAATTAAAGCTTAGATTAATTTTTGTCAACCCACTAAGCTACTTGGTTTTTGGATTGAGTCACCAAATCAAGTTTTGTAGCTATTTTATTAACACATCAAGCATATTTAAAAAATAATAATTTTCACATCATTAAAATTACCCTTATAATAATTACTATTATGATAACTCCACCCCTTTAAATTACATTACAATTGCTTTAAACTCATTTGTACTATGGATTGGTAATAAAATTACTATTTTTTAATTATCAATAACAATCATTAGCATAATTGAATATACTTTTTTTGGAAAGTTCATTAGTCGTTATCAAATTGATTAGGGACAACTCAGAATTTTTATATTTCTTCAACATAATAAAATGACTAAACTATCTTTAAAAGAAAAAATTATAAACTAGTTATAAAGGGTTGTTTCAACTTTTTATTCTTTAAAGTAAAGTAGAATGATTAAATTACCATTAAAATCAAAGTTCCTTTAAAACAATCTTGAGGGATTTTTCATATTTTTATCTTTTTTTTTTGTTATAATAAAGATGTTTAAGGGATAATTTTTTTATTTTAACAAATACAAAATATTATTTAAAAAGAAAAATTGGTTGGCATTTGTAGTGCTAGTGCTAGAGTGTGAGGGAGATTTCAAGCTATTTTATCTATGTATGAGAGGTTTTCTGGTGGTCAAATGATGACTTCCAAGGCAACGTTCAAATCATCTCAATAACCCCTTTCATCCTAGGATAACACATATGGCCAATAAACCTTCAATTTGACATTGAAGACCTTTTTTTTCTTTTCTCTCTCCTTGACTTTTGCACCTAATCCTCAAAATTCTATAATAGTCATTCAATTTGTTTTTCCTTTAAATCTAATCCTTTTTTTATTATTGGTTTTATTTGAAATAATTTATAAAATTAGAATTTTTTTTCAATTTCAACTATTTAGTACTTAAAAATGCATTTTTATCAGAGTTTATATCATCATTTTGCACTTAAAGTATCAATAACTCCTTAACTGGAGCATATTTTATAATATCATGTCTAATATTATAAGATACCTTTAATTTATGGTAAATATTTATCTTAAATGAAGGCCTATCATATAAATAAAAAGGTTGATTGATGAGTTTAACTTTTGAAATTTAGAAGACAAGGAGAGGACCGAACTTAGAAAAGAGATACTGGTTCACTCTAAACTGGTACACTATTCGGTCATTGAATCATAACTGACACTATAGAAATTCGATTTAGGTCTGTACTATATGGATGGAAAGCTAAGACATAGGCCTAAAACTTTTATGTAGAGTTCAAGATTCAAAAAAGTCATTCTCAAGTTCAAATTATAACAACAACAGAGAAGTCAAAATCTGTCATGCAGCCTAGATATTGTTCAATGTTCAACCTATATCTCGAGTTCTAGAAGTCCAAATGACCTTAATTTGTTTTTTGTTGGAAAGCTGAGACAATTTCCTAAAACTTTCATGAATACACTCTATTTAAATTCTGATGTTAGTAATGACGTTTTGTTTAGAGAAGAAGATAAGGATTGTCATCAAGTTAAGATGTGATCATCCACTCAACAATTAGTCAACAAATAAATAGTTCTAAATTTTAGCTTATAAAAGGAGGCATTTGTCATGCATTTAAACATCATAGTTTTCAGATTAAGACAAGATCTCTTTTTATTATATTTAGCTAAATTTATTATGTCAAGGTGAAAAGGTTGAAATAATGATATAATAATAAATATGGTCTAAACTCAATATGAACTTTAATATTTGATACTAACATATTTTGTATTTGTTATCTTGTTCACTTTTAATACTTTTCTTGATATATGGTTAATCTAGATTTATGTTGTATAACACTTGGTACAATAAATACTTGACACTTTCATAGCTCAACTATATGGTATAACTTACATCTGTCCTATGAAAGGAACTTGATTTGTTGTTAATATAAGTTATAATCAAGAATACCTGACAACATATACAAGTATTAACATTATTCAAATAAGATAACTAATCATGTTAACAATTGTTATCCGATTGGAATATCCTTTGTGTGTGGCTTCTAGCTGAGTAATAAAAAAAAGTTTATACTATACTTGTTTGAAATACCATTATTGGATGCTCTAACCTTGATATTTATTTTTATCATTGTTTAATTGTCACATTAATCTTACATCTCAAAGTCCTTAACTTCTTATTGTTGTTGTTGTTGTTATTTATAATTTATATAGTTAACCTCCATGTGGTTCGATCTCGGTCATGTTGGATTATTTATTACTTCAAAACTCTTACACTTGAGAGAAGACATCAATTTTTTGGTCGTATCATCAACCTTTTTTAATTTTTTTTATTTATCAGATTTGGTCTTCATTATTTTTGTTACTATTTATTTTATTTGAGATAACTTTTAAATTTTATTTTTTTATGATTTCATCCTCCTTCAGTTTTTACTATCAGATTTGATCCTTATTCTATTTTTTACTGCCTTTTTCTTTCAGGAATTTTTAAAATTAATATTTTTTTATTTTATCTTTCAATATTAAATTAATTAGAAACTGAACTTTTTGATGGAGCTTACCTCTAGGATTTCACAAGTTGTGAGTTTTTGTCTTCTTTTTTTTAAGCTCGTTTTTTTTTTTTAGTTTCTCCTTGATCATTTATTTAATTTGATATTTCACTATATTATTTTGTATTTTCTTTCTATCAATTTTTTACTATCTTTAAAATTAATTCAGTTTATCTAAGGTATTTTATTTGTTATTAGTTTTTTAAATTTATATTTTTATAAAAATGTTTATTTTTTAATTAAATTGATTGAATTTAAACATAAAATGCT
This sequence comes from Populus euphratica, assembly GCF_000495115.2. Taxonomy (NCBI): domain Eukaryota; kingdom Viridiplantae; phylum Streptophyta; class Magnoliopsida; order Malpighiales; family Salicaceae; genus Populus; species Populus euphratica. The sequence continues at coordinate 337,681 of NW_011499972.1, forward strand.
CACTTCGTGATATTTTGTTTGGTTTGCTTTTTGAGTCGTTAATTTGAAAACTCATGCAACCTTTTCGGGATTCAAAGAACAAACTTTCATGGTAGCATTAGACCATCTCAATGAGCTCTTTATTGTGGTTGGGTGGTGTCCACGATAAAGCAATAATGAGTTCTCAACGAGTTTTTCTTTCTTCTTCTTTGGGATATGATATTGACAACTTAGTTTTTGTATTTAGTTATTGCTAATTTTTTCTATTTATATTATTTATTGTCAATACCTTGTTGTAGTCATATTATTAAATTAAGTGAGTTTGTTAAATCCAATTAAGTGATTAGTACATTGATATTGCCTATATATATATATATATATGGAAAATTTTGACTCCACCAATCTAGTTTTTTAATTTGTGTATCAAACATCATTCCTTGTATAGGTATATTATTATTCATTTACTTTGATAATGAATTCCCAGTCAAGGACCACCCTTCTTTTGTATCCATAGGCGAGATCGGCATAATAATCTAACTTGCTATATATAACAATATACAGCGTACCACGAGATTCATTCCATGCATTTTATATTGAATTCAGTAATAATCAATTTGCAAATTGACAACTTATAGACCTAAAAGATCTCACTGGTTGATTCACTATCTAGAAACATGAAGAATGTGGACAAGATTCTTATCATGGTGGGGAATGCATTGGAGCATACTGCGTGCCATAAACTTTAGATGTATTGAATACTCAATGACCTTCATCAGCAAGAGGTACGTTTCAAAAGAAAGCCTGGAATATATTATTTTATGGCATCGTTTGGAGTATTTGGCTTGCTAGGAATGATTTAATCTTCAATAAATAATGTGTACAAAAAAGGTTAATTTTGATAAGTAGGTTAAATTTAGTACCAATACTACATGATTTGTTTATCTTTTTTTTTTTTTATTTACGTGAGGTGTCCAGGACAGCTTGCGCGCACCATGACTAATCCCCACGGCCCACTGAATACCCTGCAAACCCAATAGGCATGTAAGGCACCGCGGAGGTGACAAACGTGCACGCCAGGGCTTGAATTCAGGTGCAGTGAAAGGAGACAAGCCCCTTCCACCGCTAGGCCAAGCACTGGAATGCATGATTTGTTTATCTTGCTCAGCTTTTAATTAGCTTAACTTGTGTGCTGGTATGTTTAGGTTTATATATTTTGGCCCATGTTAAGGCATCTTTAATGGGAAAGGAAAAAAAAAGCTAAAAGAAAAAAATCTAATTTTTAAATTTTTCTCTTTTAATTTTACAGCTTCAAATGGATGGTCTGTCGTATAAAAAGTTAAAATATTTTTTTGTTAAAGATAAGTCATTCAAACTTATCTATTAAAAGAACAAAAAATGTTCAAATAAATTATTCAAAGATTTCTTTATTTATCAATTAATTTTTTTTCAATGGTTATAATTAAATATATTAAAATACAAATTAATTGTTGAAATGTTTTTTTTTTCAAATTACACATAAAAGAAATTAAATAAATTATTTTTATACTATTAAGAAATTATATCAACAATATAGCTTTTCTAAATTGCTTTTCGCTATCTTCATGGTTTCTCTCCTAGCTAGCGCTATTAGAAACGATCTTACATGGTCTCACTCTCACTCCTAGTTAGCGTGCCTTGGCATGAAAAAGGAGAGCTACAAGGCTACCACCATATCTATATATGTATTTCAAAATAAACAAACCAGAACATATTCTCTTTACACAGCAAACGAGAGATATCCCTGTCAGTCCTCAATCATCTGTTTCCTTTCATAGAAATACTCATGGAAAATCAGTGTTCAGCATCCCCAATACTTTCGATCTCAATATCGTTCCCTTTTCCTTGCAAGAAAAGAAGGCCACGAAACAAAATGTTAGAGGAATCCAAAGAGAGAGAGAGAGATCTAACTTATAACAGTCACATGATAAAAGGTAATGCTGATGCAGACAAGTACAAGATCTTTATAAGGTCATCTCCATGAACTGTAGTCTAGTCAGCCAGCAAAGAATGTTATTTTTTCCTTACAAGAGAACTGGCCAAGAAGAAAATAACATGAAGCGATTCAAGCCCATGAGGGAAATTTCATTTCACATGACCGGATAAGACATGATATGAGAAATAACAAGGGTTTGTCATCTGGGAATGCTTAATTTTTATTTTTTTTCAACAATTTCATAAAAAGCTATCATGTTCACAATTAAGTCTGGAATACTAGCATTGTCTGTTAGTGGATATAAATATTATTCCATCTTTATTATATGCAAATAAAAATATTTAATTTCTTACTTGGCATATTGCAAATAAAAATATTTAATTTCTTACTTCGCATATAATGAAGGCTTAATTGGTGGCATAAATTATGACATGATTTATATCCCATGTCTCCTCAGCTTTTTCTATAAATAGACACACTGAAGAGTTGAGATGTAGAGATAAAAACCAAAAGAGAGAGCTTGAGTGTGTAGAGTTGAGTTGAGAAGAGTTTTCTTCTCCTATTTGTTTGTATTGTTTCTTTGAGTGATTAATACAAACCAGTAGCTCCGTAAAGTAAGTAAGTTGCCAAACCACGTAAATTTGTGTGTGTTTGATTGTTTGAATGACCCAATAACTGGTATCAAAGCCTGTTCTTGAAAAAGAGAGTGTTTGATCCAAACTCAAAAATCAAAGTTATCAAAACATGTTTTTGAACATACCATCATGTAGAGGAAGATGAGACGAATCCACTGGTGAAAACCCAGCAAAAAACCGACGTCCAGCGACACGACTAAAAGATTAATGTCTTCTTCTAAGTGTAGAAGTGCCGAAGTAATAAATAACCCGGAAAAATTGAGGTTGAACCAAAGGGACGTTAATTGTATAAATTATAGATAACAATAACACAACAACAACATTAACAACAATAACAATAACAATAACAATAA
>NW_011499972.1:341443-360585 GCF_000495115.2 Populus euphratica
TATGGACTGCACCGGCATCTCTTTTCTAAGTTTGACCATATCTTTGTCTTTTCAATTTCAGTTCTTAAACTCATCAATTAATCCTTTCATTTGTGTGATAGACCCACATTTAAAATAAATATTTACCATAAATTAAAGGTATCTTATATTATTAGATATATTATTATAAAACATGCTTTAGTTAAGGAGTTATTGAAACTTCAAATGTTAAATGATGATATAAAACCTTGATAAAAATACACTTTTAAGTACTAATCATCTTGTATGCTCGCACGCGCCAACGACAGCACTGCCCACGCGCACCGACATGCCCCACGCGCTACACGCATCTTCTTCGCTCGAATACCTGCAACTGAATCGGTTGACCCAACATGTCACCATACAGTGAGCACCTACATCACCAATTCTACACAATTAGCAACCACGTCACCGGTACACATCAGCATGGGCACATCAGGCCGAAGATCCACGTGGATATGACACGTCATCGTATATGGGCCCATGATGCTTACGTGCCTGACACGTTAGCATACTGAGTTTTGATCCAGTGCACCACAGACACTATTCCCCTTAAGACATGACTTCATTTATAGCGTTCAGTAATTCAAAAGTTTGATTGATAAGATCTAAGCCATCCAAAGTCTGATTTGAGTGATTTCAGTGTTATTTCCAACTTTTTTTAGCCATCATCTATAAGGTCAGATTTGGGAGATTTAAAACCAAGATGTATTAAAAATGGTAGATGAAATAAAGGCTGTTGGAATTGAAAAATTTGGTGGAACAGATTTTGGATATTGGAAAATGCAAATTGAAGATTATCTACATGAGAAGAAACTTTATCTTTCTCTATTGGGGAGCAAACTAGAGAATATGCTAGAAGAAGATTGGCAAATTCTTGATAGACAGGTTTTGGGCATTATCCGACTATCCTTGTCAAGAAGAGTTGCTCACAATGTTACAAAAGAAAAATCCACTGCAAATGAAGCTTTGTTTGGGATGTATGAGAAGCCCTCAACAAATAATAAAGTGCACTTAGTGAAGAAGTTATTCAACTTGAAGATGACAGAAAGCACCTCTGTTACACAACATCTCAACAACTTTAATACCATTAAAAATTAATTATCATCTGTTGAGATTGAGTTTGATGATGAGATCTATGCATTCATTTTGCTAGTTTCACTTCTAAACAGATGGGAAGGTATGAGAATAGCCATAAGCAACTCAGCTGGAAAATCTAAACTGAAATATGATGATATCCGAGACTTGATTTTAGCTGAAGAAGTGCGAAGGAAAAACTTAGGTGAAAGTTCAAGTTCAGGTTCAGCTCTCAACATCAACACTCGAGGGAGGAGACATGATATAGATTTATCCAGAGGCAGATCAAAATCAAGATACAGAAGTAAGAACAAGTTTGGACCCAGAAAGCAAGTTGAATGTTGGAATTGTGGCAAACCTGGTCATTTTATGGGGAGTTGCACAAAACTGAAAAAACCTAAAGCTAACTCTACAAACGCTACTACAGATGAGGTACAAGATGCTTTGATTCTTGTTGTACAAAGTTTAATTAATGATTGGATCCTTGATTCTGGTGCTTCATTCCACTGTACACCACACCATGAAATGATGCAAAACTATATTGCTGGAAATTATGGTTTAGTCTATTTCGCTGATGGACAACCAATAGATATTATGGGTATAGGAGATGTGCAAATCAAGACAATAAATGGATCTATATGAAACTTGCAAAATATAAGGCATGTTCCTTGGAGGTTCTCGGTATTATGTGACTTTCATTGATGATTTTACTAGGAAGGTATGGGTCTACTTTCTGAAAAATAAATCTGATGTGTTTGAAACATTCAAGAAATGAAAGGCTATGGTTGAGACTAAATCAAGTCTGAAGTTGAAATGCTTAAGATATGATAATGGAGGAGAATACACTGATGAAGGGTTCAAAGAGTATTGCGCTGTTAAAGTATCAAAATGGAAAAGACCATTTCAGACACACCACAATAGAATGGCATTGCAGAACGGATGAATAGAACCATCAATGAACAAGTTAGAAGTATGAGGTTGCATTTTGGGTTACCTCAAACATTTTGGGCTGATGTAGTTCATATTGTAGTTTACTTGATCAATCGTGGACCATTAGTTTATTTGGAGTTCAAACTACCCAAGAAAGTATAGAGAGGAAAAGAAGTACAACTCTCTCATTTAAAGGTCTCTAGGTGTGTTTCCTATATGTATATAAATTTTAATGCTCGCAAAAAGCTAGATGTCAAATCCAAGAAATGTTTCTTTATTAGTTATAGATATGAAGAGTTTGGATTTCAGTTCTAGGATGATCAAAACAAAAAGATTACCAAAAGCAGGAACGTGATCTTTAATGAGAAAGTTTTGTATAAAGGCAAATCAAGTGTAAAAACAGATATGGCTGATTCAGATACAAGTCTAGAAAATCTGAATTCATAAGATTAGAAGGGCTTCCCAATGTTACCAAGCAGAACAAAAATCAAGAGTCTTCACAGGAATATTCAAGAACATCTGTACCCCCTACTACACAAGAAGATGTGGAGCTAAGTGAACCAACTGTTTATGTTTAGCAGGTCTTCAAGGATTGTAAAGCCCCCACAACGGTTCACACTTCTATTAAATTATATTTTGCTGACAGATGGTGGTGAACCACCAACTTATAAAGAATCCTTACAAGATGGAAACTCAAGCAATTGAGAGTTAGCCATGAAAGATGAGATGAATTCTTTGTTGAAGAACAAGACTTGGGACCTAACCACACTACCTGAAGGAAGGAAGGCTTTGCAAAACAAATGGGTTTACAGAGTAAAGACTGAGCATGACGAAAGCAAACGGTTCAAGGTAAGACTTGTTGTAAAAGGGTTTCAACAAAAGAAAGGGATTGACTATTCTGATATATTTTCTCCAGTTGTGAAGCTCACAATAATTAGAGTTATTCTAGGGATAGTAGCTGCAAAAAATTTACATCTTGAACAATTAGATGTAAAAATAGCATTTCTTCATGGTCAATTGGAGGAAGACATTAAATGCACCAACCAGAGGGGTTTACAATACAAGAAAAGGAGAACCAAGTCTGCAAGCTAAAGAAGAGCCCATATGGTTTGAAGCAAACTCTAAGATAGTGGTACAAGAAGTTTGATAACTTTATGTGTAGTTCGAGATACACAAGATACCAGGCTGATCATTGTTTCTATGTCAAATATTTTGACAACTCCTATATCATTCTACTATTATATGTGGATGATATGTTGATTGCAAGATCCAGCATTGAAGAGATTGATAAGTTGAAATAACAGTTGTCAAAACAATTTGAAATGAAGGATCTAGGAGCTGCTAAACAAATACTTGGCATGAGAGTCATTAGAGATAAAGACAAAGGCATACTAAAGCTTTTACAAATAGAGTATGTCAAGAAGGTTCTCAGCAGGTTTAGAATGGATAATGTTAAATCAGTAAGTATACCTTTAGGGAATTATTTTAAACTCAGCAAAGACCAATCACCAAAAACTAAGCTAGAATATGGATACATGGATAAAATTCTGTACACCTCAGCTATCGGCTCTTTGATAAATGTTATGGTCACCCGACTAGACATTGCTCATGTAGTGGGAGTTGTAAGCCGATATATAAGCAATCTTGGAAAGCAGCATTAGGAGGCGGTAAATTGGACATTGAGGTATTTAAAAGGTTCATCGGAGACATGTCTTACCTTCACAGCTAGTGGTTTGAAACTTGAAAATTTTGTAGATACTAGTTTAGCAAGAGATGTTAATAACAGAAAGAGTACTATAGGACATATATACACTCTAGAATGCACTGCTATTTCTTAGAGTTCTACTTTACAAAAGATAGTCGCTCTTTCAACAACAAAAGTTGAATATATTACAATCTCAGAATCTGCAAAAGAGATAGTATGGCTAAAGAGTTTCGTGAAATAATTGGGCAAGATGAATGGAAAGGGTACTTCGTATAGCGACAGTCAAAGTGCAATTTTCCTTGCCAAGAATCCAGCATTTCACTCTAAGACTAAGCATATTTATATTAAATATCACTTCATCTAACAATTGTTAGACGATGAAGAACTAATGTTCGAAAATTTCTGTGGAAGCAAGAATCCAACTGATATATTAACCAAAGGAGTTAAACTTGATAAATTGAAGTTGTATAAAACTTTAGTTGGTCTTCAAGGATAAAAAATAATTTCATTGTTTGTCTTCAAGTGGGAGATTGTTAGTGGAGATAAATATTATCCCACCTCTATTATATACAAGTGGGAAAACCTAATCTCCTACTTAGCATATAATGGAGGCTTAATTGGTGATATAAATCATGGTATGATTTATAACTCATGTCTCATCAAATTTGTTTATAAATAGATACACTGAAGAGCTGAGATGTAGAGAGAAAAACCGAGAGAGAGATCAGTTGAGAGAGCTTGAGTGTGTAGAGTTGATTTGAGAAGAGTTTTCTCCTTCTTTTTATTTGTATTGTTTCTTTGAGTGATTAATGTAACCCAGTAGCTCCGTGGAGTAGGCAAGTTGTTGAACCACATAAATTTGTATGTATTTGATTGTTGGAATGACCCAATACTACCATCACATAATTTATCAAATGAAGTCTTCAAGAATTCCATGTAATAAAGATAATTTAGATTGATGGTGCACATATTAAATATTTTTACAGTTATGTCATTACCTAAGATAGTTTATCTATTACCTAGTTTAGATGATCTTATAATTACTATATATTTTTTAAAAAAATCAAGGCTAAAATCATATCATTAATTTATTGCGCAATTTCATCAATTAAACTTATGGTTAGCGATTTTAGTTCTTGAATTTTCTGAATAAGCATTTTTTCTTCTTTTTTATCTTTATGGAAGATCATTTTAAACAAGTTATGGAAGAAAGCTCCAAGTTAATTCCTTTTTTACCAATAGTACTAATGAAATAAATACCTCTCAAAGGTTGAATTAAATATTACTAAATAAATTCAATCATCTCCTTTTGTTAAAGATCAAAGTCGGGACTTATCAATGGTTTAACATCTTCTCTGGATATGGATGCCCTAAAATATGTCTAACAAATTAAGTAATATTTTTTATCTTGAATAATTTGTTTCTCCTACCATTGTTTTGATAAATAATTGAAAGGGTTCTCATGTGAAAGGTAAAGGAAAAATCAAATTAAACTCTGAAAAAATCATGCCTAATGTCTTATATATATTCTTTTTTTTCCGTTTCATTTACTCTTGGTCAATAAGTTAACCTCTATGTTCAATTATGACATGATTTTCACTCATCTCGAGATTATATTTCAAGACCGATTAACCAAAAAGATGATTGATGAAAGTTTTTTCATGCATGGTCTCTATTATTTCTCTCGTGATACCCGAGTTTCTAGGGGACTTCAGGCTAGTTTCAAAACATTATATGAGCCACTCTCATGGCATCGTCGTCTAGTATATTTGTCAGATTTTGTTCTTAGCAAAATAAATCTAGTACCAACCAAGGAACCTTTTAAATGTGAGATTTGTTATTTTTTCAAATCATCCAAACTTCCTTTTAATCCTTCAATATTACATGCAACTTATGCATTTGAACTTGTACACTCAGATGTATGAGGATCATTCTATACTTTACTAGATAGTTTTATATACTTTGTAACCTTTATTAATGATTTCTTTATAATCACATGAGTGTATTTTCTGAAAGCTAAGAATGAAGTATTTGACTGTTTTAAAGATTTTCATATGTTGATTACTAATCAATTCTCAATTCATCTTAAAATTATTCGATCAAATAATGGCACCGAATACAAGTCCAAAGATATGTCACATTATTTATGTTTTAATAGCTTACTGTATTAAACTATTTGGATTGGTACATCCCAATAAAATGAGGTTTTTGAACAGAAAAATCATGATGTACTTGGAAAAACTTGTGCCATAATGTTACAAATTAATGTTCAAAAATGGTTTTGGTCATGCGATGTTCTCACAACTACATATCTTATAAATCATTTACCCAACTATGTGCTGAATTTTAAATCTCTTCTTAAAGTTTTGTAGACTAAGGTCATGTTTGTTTCTTGGAAAGTAATTTCCAGGAAGCCACTTTCCAAACTTTCTCGCATTTGCTTGCCATTATAAAAGTTAGTCAATGAAAAATACTTTCCGGTTAACAAAAAATACTTTTCTATTAAAAGTTAGTCAATGAAAAATACTTTCCAGTTAACAAAAAATACTTTTCTATTAACGAAAAATACTTTTCAGTCAAAAAAAAATTTGGCTTAGTTTTCAGGAAAGTGTTTTCCTTTTTTACTGTGTTTGTTTTCCGGAAAGTGGTTTCTGAGAAATCACTTTCTAAACTTTCTTGTGTTTGTTAGCCGTTAGGAAAGTTGATCAATAAAAAACACTTTTCAGTCAAAGAAAAATTTAGCTTGGTTTTTAGAAAAGTTTTTCCTGAAAAATTTGGACTGAAAACACTTTCCAGAAGTTGTGAAAAATTTAGAAATGTCATTATTTGCTGCTTATATCAAATTTGATCCTTCAACTTTTGATTGCTATATATATTTTTTTCCAACTTATTTTCCATTACACTACTTAACATCAGAAATTAATTTACTTTCTTAAAATTCACTTTAAAAAAAAAACTACTTTCCAACAAATAAATAGAGCATAAAAGTTCAAATTGATCACATCTCAAAGTGTTGGGATGCTCCTGTTTTATGCACTTGCCACCATCACAACGTGATAAGCTTTATTCAAGAGCAACTAAATATATTTTCTTAGGGGATTATCAAAGATAAGGGGTATAAGTGTTATTATCTCTCACTAAAGAAGATGTATATATAAAGATGTTAGATTCATTGAAACATATTTTTTAATATGTAAAAGGGATTATTGGCCACTGCATTGTTACAACACATAATGGGCACATAGACATTATAGGTTATATAAACTTTGATTTGGCATACAATGCACTAGATAAATGATCTACTACTATAAATTGCATGCATATTAAAGGTAATTTAATATTCAAGAGAAGCAGAAAGCAACATGTGGTCGCTCACTTAAGTGTTAAAGTTGAATATCATCTAATGACATATGCTTCATGTGAATTGATCTAGCTCAAGAATTTATTTGTGAATCTCAATTTTCACAATAATACACCACTGATACTGTTTCATAATAATCAAGCTGTCACACATATTGTAGCTTATCCAATGTTTACTTAAGTGTTAAAATTGAATGTCGCCTAATGGCATATGCTTCATGTGAATTGATCTAGCTCAAGAATTTATTTGTGAATCTCAATTTCCACAATAATACACCATTGATACTGTTTCATAATAATCAAGTTGTCACACATATTGCAGCTTATCCAATGTTTACTTAAGTGCTAAAATTGAATGTCGCCTAATGGCATATGCTTCATGTGAATTGATCTAGCTCAAGAATTTATTTGTGAATCTCAATTTCCACAATAATACACCATTGATATTGTTTCATGATAATCAAGCTGCCACACATATTGCAGCTTATCCGATGTTTCATGAACAAACATAACACCTTAAAATAGATTGTTATTATATTCGTCAGCAAGTTCAAGCTAAACCTATTTAGACTAAGTATATGTACACAAATGATCAATTAGCTAATGTGTTTATCAAAATCGCATCTTATGCTTTGTTTCATTGGTTGTAAAGCAAGCTTAAATCAATTAATACATTTGATATAGCTCGAGGGGGAGGGGAGTCTTGAAGATATTGCAAATTACTGGTGTAAATATTGAAAATTTATATAGTTATGTCCTTACCTAAGATAATTTATCAATGCCTAATTTAGATGATCTTGTAATCACTATATATCCTCCCTATAATCAAGGACATAATCATATCATTAATTGTTGTATTAGGTTCTGATTGTAGTCCATATATACTTGCACAGTTCCATCAATAAGACTTATGATTAGATTTTGTAATTCTCAAATTTTCTTCACAAAGCTTTTTAGATTCTGCCACTAATTTATGTGTAGGTATTTCCGAGTAATCCGTGAAGAAAAACATTTATTATTAGTGTCATTTGAATGAAGAGAACATGATTTGAAACAAAACCCCAAGACTAATCATTCACTAAAAAGAAAATTTAACATGCATAAAAATGAAATGGTTGTGTGGGAATACGAGGCACAGCCAATTTCTTTTGTAGTATAGGTGTATAGCTGGGAACCCACGTAGTTCATGTTTGATGACAAATAATCTAAACTTCGGACTGTTTATTCTTTCTCACCGGTCAAAAAGCTTCTCTCTTCGTTTGCCTAAAAAGACATACAAAGCGCACAAAATAATTTGAACAACAAAGTATCCTGCAACACTGGAGAAGGAGAGTTTGAAAAAGAGGAATATAGATGGTTACTTAGACCACACCCTAGCTAACTTGTAACCCTTTCCATCCCTCCCCAATATCGGTTAACTTTTTTTTAAATGAAGGATAATAACTGTAACAAAATCCATTCATAACTGTTACTACTTGCTACATCTGTATACGTTTTGGGCACAACAAAAGATGTTCGTCAAGGTGAAAGATAGGGTTACATGTTTTATCTTCTTTAACCATCAAACACTTTAATTTTTGAGGGAACACATTGCATTAGAGACCATTATACTTGCTTCCTTTCTCTTTTGCTAAAAGCAAAGCACTACTCTCTCATAAAGCATATATTAATAAAAGTTAAATATGGCATTATCTACTCAAAAGGGTCGCTCATTTTATGCTTTTAAGCTTCAAGTAAGCATCTTCGGTGTATTACGTGGCCATGTGGATAAAAGCAATATCCAAGGGAGGGAACAGAACTTGGGGGGAGAGAGAGTGGAAGTAGATAATAGTTTTTTCTTCTGCTGGGTGGCCAAACTTTAAAGGTTTCATGGAGGAAAAGTTCTCTAATTTTGACATGACAGCCTTGTTAATGCAAAGGTGATGGAATGACATACTCTCCCTTTCCCAAAAGTTTGCATTATCGTATGCTTATATATTATCTTGCACAGCTTTATGTTTGATATCCGTAATAGACGATAAATAACTAGCTATTGGTGTTCCGTTAATTAACTTAAAAAGGCCGCCGTAGTGAAGATTTATAGATTAGCCCAAATCCAACGCACGAGTTTTGTCCTAGCTTCTGTAGGTTTACCTCATAATCTCGAGCAAATGAGGAGAAGCTTTCATGGCCGCTCATATAGATGATGGCGAGGGAAAGTTCTTATTGAACTTTTGTAATCTATTTTATAATTGGACACTCATGATTAAACAGGACTGAAATGGTATGGAAAAGATGAAAAATTATAAAGTTAAGTTGTTAAATTAATCTCTGATAATTTTACATTTTAAGGAGAGATTAATTTGCTTTATAAGTGAGAAAAAAATCTTCAATATGAAAAGGCAACTCTTTTAATTTTTAATAATTAAAAACGAGATAATTTTCTTTTATTAATAAATAATAAATATATAGAAAGATCAGAGTTTTAAGTGAGAAAAGATTTATCTTGAAATAAAATACCTCCACCAATATTACTCAATATTAAAGGATTATTGAAGAGTGGAATATTATTTTTTCTTCTAAAATCATAATAAATCATTGATTATTTTTTTATTTACTCGTAAAATAATTTAATTTCAAACCTAATGAATTTTATAGTAGTTTGAAAAAGTATGTATAATAAAATTCATGCTCCTGCTTTTGAATATATGTTATTTTTTATTGGTATTAGAGCTTGTATTAAATTGCTTTTGTATTAATATAAATATTTATAAGAATTTATGAAGTGTTTTGGATATGTTTAATTGAAAATTTGATTTAAACTTATTTTTTATGTTAATCTCAATGAGAAGTAATGTTTATTGAGATAAAATTTATATTTTTAGAAAGTACATCTCATTAGCTGTCCAATAATATAACATTTGATTTTTGAAGGGTTAACATAGTATAATTAAGTTGAAATTAGAGTTCTTAAATAATGTGATTAATTTTGTTTCATAAGAACAAATCATTAATGTTATTTATGCGTTAGTCACACCATCATATATAAAATAAAAATAGCAATTGACCCCACCAATAAACTCCTCTCGCAGAGACTTAAAATTCGAATGGAGTTGGTGTAAAAAACGAACAGATACCAGGAGGGCGAAGGGTTCCATGCTATTGTATTCTGATAACGAACAGATACCAGGAGGGCGAAGGGTGCCATGCTATTGTGTTCTGATTATTTTTATATTTTAAAAAAAAATTAAAAAAATTTAAATTTTTTTTATTTTTTATTAAATCTAAATTAATATATTTTTAATATTTTTAAATTATTTTAATATATTAATATTAAAAATAATTTTTAAAAAATACAAAATATAATAATATATACTTCAACATAAAAAATTATTTAAAAAATAACCTAATCCACTTTTAATCCACCTAATTCAGCTAATCTAATTCTGTCAGTCAAAAACATTGTTGTAAGTGCATATTGCGTACGCCAGAGCTCACAATAACAATGTCAATCTTTCAATGATAATGCAACACGTGTCATTTTTACCCTTGAGGAGAAATCAAAGCCCATTCACGGTCGGAGAAGCGTCATGGAGATTTCAATGGTCTTTGCATGATGGTTTTGTACCGAACGTTTTCTCGTAGCCTATAAAAAATATTAAAAAAATATTACACTTAACATTTTATAGTTTAATTAAAATTGTTTTTGTATACTAAGTTTTAGAAAATTGTAGATTGCATTTTAAATCAACAAAATAATTCAAATAAAAATAAAAAAAATACCCTTATATATATATATATATATATTATAGAAATCAACCCTAAACAAATCATTTATTCTCCTATAAATCACTAAACATCTTCTCCATATAAAATCAATTTCTCTCTTATCCTAACATTTCTCCCCCTTTCAAAACTCTAAATCGAGCCTAACAGTTTTATGAGTATTTATCTCTTCTCCAGAAGCTTTAGTGGCAAAATATGGATTTTTTAAAGACTCGCCACCACCTCCTGTGGTTTTGGTTGAAAAAAACAGCCGCATTATTTGCCGAGGCATCACCAACAAAAACAATGGCGAAAGCCAAGGCTAACGCTTTTGTCATTTATGTTCCTCCACCATTTGCTGCATTTGTATTTTTGTAGGCAAAGGAATCTTAACTATTGCTTGCATGAATCCCTCAGCATGATATGGTAATTTTAAAAAAAAATGGAAATGAAATTCAATTAATTAGTTCAGTGAAGTGTATATTTATCATTTGGAAGATTGATAATTTGGTTGGCAGCAAGAACCTCAGTCATGTGAGGGATTTTTACGGGATAAACATTGTTTATTGTTTTGGGCCACATCAGTGGAGATGAGGTTCTTGATTTTTGTGGAATCTTTTCTAGTGATTGGCGAAGCAGATTTGTGGAAGGACAACGCTGATGTGTTTGCCCGCTATTGCTGGTTCTTGATTGCTGGAGATGAGGCTGGGATTTGGGTGGTCTTTGAAAGGATTATTTTAGGATTTTTCAATTTATTATTTTTAAACTGAAATATTATGTGTTTTTTTAAAAAAATTATTTTAAAATATATCAAAATAATTTTTTTATTTTTAATATCAATTCATTAATATTATTAAAAGTATTAATAAATTAATTTAATATTTTTTAAAATTAAATTTACTTTTAAAAAATAAAAATTGTCACATTTCTAAATAGGATATTAGAGAGGCTTGGTAGCCCGCATGGAGGTGCAAGCCCATGCGTTTTTATCTTTTCTTTTTTCTCACTCTGCATGCCTGGATAGTCCAAGCCTCGAGTATTTTCAAACTCTTTTCTCTTTTGTTTTTTCCTTTCCAAGGAAAAATGGAGTGATGACATGATTTAAATTAATTTTTTCTTTTATTTATTAAGCAAGAAATATTGTGTTTCATAACATGTTGATCTCGATCTCAAGATCGTGTACCAATAACGCAACCCGGGCGTTGAAAAAATAAACTATTTCTTAATTAGATATAGCCTTCCTCATGAACAGGCAATCATTCGTTAAAAAAAAAAAAAAAACCAGAGAAAAAAGATGTATACAAATATTTACATGAAGTAAAGTACTCTTCATGAGTAAAATAAAAAGGGACAACTTCCTAGAAGTACCCTATATTGAGCTGAATTCTCAGTTAAATCCATAAATATTTCCTTGATTCGATTCCTAAACAAATTTTCAAATTGTTTTATTGTGTAAATTTGTAGTTTAGATGGAAGATAATGACTTACATGAATTGAGAGGCTAGTTAAGAGTTTTTGATAAATTGAGGACAATTGAGGAAATAATTATTTGAGAGCAAAATCAATATGTAAGTTGGAAGTTGAGGCCTTATTACAATTTTTATTTTTAAAAAATAATATTTTATTTTATTTTATTATAAGAATTTATTTGAAAATACAGGTATAATCATAATTATAGTTATGTTTCCAAATCAAAAGTATTAAAATTATGCTTTTGGTTTGGAAATTCTGTGCAGCCATGATTGTGTTTGTAAACAAATTTAATAAAGAAACATCAAAAGAAGAAGGTGTGTGTTGCTCAATAACTAAATTATGAGCAACTAGAAATTGATTCTTATAATGTTTAAGTTATGGGTGAGGTGGGTTTATCTTAAATTAACCTAGATCGATAAAAAAAAATTAATGATCAAAACAAAAAGCTTTTTAAAAGTTCCTTTCATGGCTGATTCTACTATTTTCTATATGTTTCTTTAGATTTTATTTTTTAATTCAGAACTTTTATTTATTTCTTTTACATTTTTAGATTCCTAGCTGTTTTTTAAATAAAGGTAGCGATTTCTAATTTATTTAAAAGTTTTTTGAGTTTGCATCTGTCGCAAACCAAGTGAAAAATTGTTCCTCCCTGTTGAACCCTTTACAGTTTCGTTTGTGTTTCTATTTGACAGTTAAGCACAACAAGGGATATTGTAGCTTTCTTGGGAGAGGGCTCGCCCTGGCTCGACCTAGAAAGAAATGTTGTTGTAATTGGTCCATGGCCCTCTCAGATCTTATTCCAAGCAAATGTAGCAGCAGAAATTCAGTATGCCTTTTTGTTTATATTATGGAAAATTCAATAGCAACAAAAAGTAGTCTTACAGACTAAACGGTGTTATGTAAGTGATTGACTCACCATATAAATGATATGTAATATCATTACATTAAATACTACGTACCCGTTCTATATATAAACTTGCATTTCTAACTCAATAAAAGATCAATTAGAGCAACGCATGATAATTGTGTTAGTGATTTGAATAGAAAATAATTAGCAATATGATAGGGACGATGAATTCAAGCAAACAATTCACAAAAAAAAAAAAACTTGTGTCTCACAGCTTTCCAAACTTCTTCTCCATATTAAACAATTCTAAATATACAAGGGAATTGGCTTCCTGGAGCATCTCAAATGCTTGAGTTATATAGAGACTGAATTATAGTAAAGAAAATGGAAGAATACATTACCTTCACAGATTTAATTGAAATATGAGAGTTGTTGGGTGTAATAATCTTAAGAAAGACATCTATTTTCATCCTTGTCATACGTTGTTCGCTGTTCAAATTCAAGAAATAACAATCAAGCAACCTTTTTATAAGACAACTTGACGACAATTCATACGGAAATTGAAGAGGAAATAATTATAAATAAATAAAAAATGGAATTTCCATAAAGAAGATAAAGAGTGAGCCATGTAAAACAAAATAGAAATGGAGCAACAATGGAGAACCTATTCCTCCTTTTGCTTTCTATCATCAACTTCATTAACAAAAAGTGAAGAGGATACATACAACCAGGAGGAGATGCAGACAAAGTAATAACCTTAATATAACATTTGGAAATAAAATAAAGTGTAAAAAGGAACACGAAAATAAGAGAAAAAATGATGGGAAAATAAAGCAAAGCAACTAGCGAAACAACAGAATCAAGGTCAGTTGGATCAGAGGGTCAGCCTACAATGGTTTTGGGAAAAGGGTAAAAACATGAGGAACGAGGATGTAGTCTTGCGATGATAAAGGAACTTCTTGCTCAAGTTTTTCTTCACTAATTTAGGATTGTAAAAACTCATATTGCTTAAGTTTTTCTTCGCTAATTTATTAATCATTAGTTGTTAATTGTTAATATTTTTTATTTTAATTAACATGTATTCAAAAAAAAAAACTTAAACTAAAAATGGCATTGACTTTGGTTTGTAATTGAGTTTTGTTATTGTTTCTTATCAGTACTATTCCCAACATAATACATATAACACATATTAATATATAGGCAATTTATATTTTTCAATTACCACACAGCCTTTTTTTAAAAAAAAAATTATATATATATCTTCGCCCTATTTGTTTATGCAATTAGGGTGATCCTTTACATTTTGTATACTCGAATTCGCTTTTCCCATTGTTTTTCCCTCTTTATTTTAGCTATTACATCATAGTAATTACTATTTGTATTTTATGAAATCAGTAAAAGAAAAACTTATTTTGTACTCCTTTTTTTCTAATTTTTTATGAATCTCAAGTTCAAAGCTTCACAAACCTGAGAAAACAATTATTGAAAGCCCATTAAATGAATTCCTGTTCATGAAAACCAAAACTACATAACATTCAAAATAGATCTCAAGGTGAACCAAAAAAAAAAAAAAAAAGCAGCAGCAGTTTTATTCCCCTTAAAATCTGTATGGACGGCCATATTTGGCAGCCTTTACTTACTTTTTTATACTCCCTCAAACACTATAAAAAAACATGGCCTAATATATTCCAAAATCCATCATATTCTTTTCAAAGATAGTTTAAATTTTATTTACCACAACATGCCAAGACTAGATCATCAGGGGGCATGAAATAAACACCCACAGTGGACGAGCAATTACATCGTAGAGTGCGAACAATTAATCAACACGAAAAAACCATCATGTCATAGTTTGTCTTCGTTTACTACCATGAAAAGCTTTCGGTGAAGGAGGCCTGGCTCTTTTCAGGCCGTCATTAATGGTCACATTCAAAACCTCGAAGTAAAATCTTTCATAAAATTTCAGATCTTCGCATCGACAACCAAGTTATTATTATTGCTGTCAATTCTATTACTACTACCTCTAAAAGCACGAGTAAAATAATTTGTTGGTAAGAACTAATGATGGAGGCTAACGAGTTTGAGTTTTTAGAATCCAAAACCTATTTTTTTACCCTTTTTTTTTTTATCTTGAATCACCCAAAAAGAGTCTCATTAAACCTATTTTCAATTTCAAAATACCCTTTAAAATGTTTAAAAAAATTAAAATTAAACAAATAAAAAGTTTCTAGATTCAAATTTTTTTTCAATAAAATAAAATTAAAAAATTATTTACTAACATGTCTCTTAGCTTCCTAGATTAACTTGTTATAGCCACAAAGTGGCCAATTGACCTTTCTCCATCTTTAACATTAAAAAAAGTAAGTACCTTAATATAAGATGCTAAACTCAAAGAGAAAAAAATTGTAAATGCAAACTTTTTGCACAAAAACAATTTTTTTTTAAGAAAAAAAGGGACATGTTTGTTTTATTTAGCTTTTAATTTGGTCCTTCTTTTCTTAATTCTTTTATACTATAAATTAAAATTCAATTTAATTGAATTGAATTGGCTTCAAGCTAAATTTTTAAAATTTATTAAATACCTTGAATTCACAAAAATATTAAGAAAAATAAGAATACATCAACATATAAAATATCATCAAATGTAAGTATAAAATTAAAAAGGAATAAATTTTAATGATCAAAATGAAAGTAAAAATTCAAAAAAAAATGAAAATGTTCATGCAAAAGTGCTGTCAACAATGAATTTAAACAAATGAATAGTAATCGACATAAAAAAAGTTACTTTCTTTTAGTTTCTTTGTACTTGTAATTTTCTTATGCATGGTATTGGGTTTTTAAAATGTTTTTTTATTTAGTTTTTTTGCAATTAAGATAGATATGCGTATGAAAGATAATGAATTACATTCTGGGTGAAAAAAAATATTTTGTTGAACAAATTATTATTTCTTATTAATGTATCTTTTTTAGCTTGAACAAAATAAATTTTTTAGCACCATGAATTTTTAATAAAAGACAACAAAAAGAACAATAAATGTTCATAAAAATTTCAATCATTTGAAATAAATAGTAAAAACATGTTTCTTCAATTTAAACTTTATTTTTCTTTTTCATATTTCTTACTTTTTTTATAAAAAAAATGTAATTAAAAGTGTGCATCCATTTAGATAACCAACTTAATCTTAAAAACAAGTTTTAATTAAAAAAACATTAAAATAAGACCTTGACAACCTATAATAGAAGGAAAATGATTAATTAATGTGATAAATCTTGCAAAAAAAATTGTTAATAATAACAAAAAGGAAATTTTATTTTCAATGAATTTTGATGAACAATATTTTATTTTTATTTTTTATATCAGATATATAATAATTAAAATAAATTGTTAATAATATCATAAAAAGCAACAATATTATTTAAAAACAATGGAAACAAATAATAATTTAATTATCATTTTAATAAATTTTATTTATAATGCATTTGAATACAAATTTAAAATTAAAAGAATAAAAAGATACAGAAAAAGTTCAGGTGCTTGGTTCTAGAAAAATGAGCTCACGGGCTTGGCCCTACACTAACAAATCTAGATGTAGGTGGGCATGTACGGCCAATTATGTGCTAACTTTCTTTTCCTTTTCTACTTCAATTAAGAAGGTGAATGATATGTCAATTTTTTTTATTTTTTTATATATTTTAAAATAAATAGATGATGCATCATTCAAAGTTATAAATAATGCGCCGTCTACTATAATATTTTAGGAAAATTAAGGTTTGAATTTAACTTTACAAATCTATTTTCAATTATATTTTTTATTTAAAAATATAAAAAAAACACTATAAATACTTTAATAAATTCATTGCCAACATCAAAATACTCTTATATCTATTAAAAAATTAAAAATCAAATCAAATCAAACAAGATTTTTCAGGTTTAAATTTTTTTTTTCTAGCCACATGAATTGTCAAAAACACCTTTTTATTAAAAAAAATTATTCACATTAAAATTGATTTTTTTAGTGGCCAAAATAGGACTAGCTAACCATTTTATCTCTCTTCTTTTATATTTTAGTGACTTTTTCTCTTTTCTTAAATTTTAGAGACAAAAAAGTAAAATAAATTATAAAGTTTAAAATTAAAATATAAAGTTTTTACAAAATTGAGACCAAAACTGAAAAATTAAGAATTTCAAGGCCAAAATATAGTTTTTTGTGCCCAATGAAGAAAAGAGACCTATTCTTTATGTAATAAATTTACTCTTTATTATTTTATTTTTAAAAAAATGATAAAATTAAACTATATTTTGTAAAATAAAATATCAAGTTATTGTGGGACATTTTTTAACATTACAAATGCGAATAAAAAAAATAAAATTGAAAAAATAATTCAATGTATAATTTTTCAAGGACCGGAAAAAAAAAAAAAGAGGGGGGGGGGCAAATTCAGGCTCTCTATAGCTGTCCATAGTAAAATGAATAGATGTTTTCCTTCCTCCTATAGCTTGTTTTATAATTATAATTATAATAATTACAATTTGGGTAGCTCTGTTTTTATTATTATTGTTATTGTTGCCCATCCCTTGAATGAGAAAGTACACATGCCATGCAGATCAAGATGGACCAAATTCCCCTTGGATAAAATCACAGTGCCTGTTATTGGACTCGACCACATTGATTTTGGGCTCCATTTTGAACCCAATAGTTCCATATAAAACACTATTGATATCAAACAAATAGGATGTAAATAAGCTCTAATTTGACAAATTAATTTCTGATTTGTGAAATTTAAAGGTACTATCACTTCCACAAGAGTCGAATTCTCAACCCTTAGCTTATTTCCAAAGCTTAAACTATTAACCTGAAGATATATATATATAAAAAAAAACATTAATATCAAACAAATAGGATGTAATTGAGCTCTGGTTTGCAAAATTATTTAATTTTTATTATATTTGATTTGATTTTAATTTTTTTTAATTTTTTTTAAAATATGTATTTTAAAATATTACTAATGGTGTTACATATAGATAATATTCACCAGCATATTCTATATAGTTGAAAAAGAATAGTATAAATATCATTATTATAATTAATTCTTTTATAAAATTACAGAGTATTTCATTAGTAATATGTTATATATATAAAAAAAAAATATTAACAGATAAATAAAAATATTAATGAAATTGCATATTATATTTTGTTGGTTATCTGACAAACTTTTTAAGAAAATATTAATGAAATAAAGTGAGTAAATTTTTGTTTTAGCATGCTTTATTTATTTATAAAAAACTAAAGATTAATAACTGAGAGTTTTTTTTTTTTTTTTTGATAGACTGTCTATCTGCTTAGCTGTTAGTGAAATATTTACTAGAAGACTGTAAGTATGAATATTAATGAAAATTTTCACCCATAAAACTGTTAAATTAGTGTAAGAAGTATCAACCTCGAAGGCATGTTCACCTTTTCTTTTTTTCAACAAGCTTCTTCCACTGTGCACAAGAGGCAGCTTTTCCATCAAAGGGGTCAAGCATAATTTTGACCTTTGATTTTCAACAGCCAATCTATCAATCAATCAGTACGCGTTTTCTACTCTTTCAAAGCTCCGTCCGGTGGGGCATTTGGGATTGAATGAGTTTCTGGCTAGGAATCACCCACCCTTATTGCCGAATCCCAACTCGTTCTAATTTTAAGTTACTGGGTTAGTCGGCTAGATTTTAAATTTATTTTTTAAATATCTTTTATTATTTAAAGATTTATATAATTATTAAATATAAACAAATTAAATCGAATATCAACATTAATCTAAAAACAATCCCAACTCATCATGACTCGCCAAGCTGTGATGAGGCACTTGACATCCGCATGCATTGGGCACAAATTATAAAGAAAAGAATGAACCAAATCCAAGGAAGTCTCATAAAGAAAGAAAAAAGCGACTGCACCGCACCCACCATGATTAGCACTATTCCTTTTAAAAATTGGCTGTGGGTAA
>NW_011499972.1:362727-385376 GCF_000495115.2 Populus euphratica
ACCCCAAGTGTAGTGGAAGGAGACAAGCCCCTTCCACCGTTAAATCAAGTACTAAAATGCAGTATTTACGAGTGGGATTGAAATTATTTTTTAAAATATTTTTTATTTAAAAAGTATTTTTTATTTTTATAAAAATTATTTGAAACTTCTGAAAACATAAGAATTATTAATTTATTTTTAAAAATAAATTTTAAATAAATAAAATTTATTTTTTAAAAACACAAAAGCAAGACCTTAGTCTTCTCACTTGATATGACTGATCACACGTTAATTCAAACCTCAAAGTTTAAAACACGTTTCTTATTTCTTTTCCCCGTAATTTCATATGCAACTTCTTTCCAATCATGGAGTGCCATGTTCGAGGACCCTAAATTTCATGGCTTACTTTTCTAGCTTTTGTGATGGATTCATGCATGGCTTTTCTTTCTGTCCATGTCTTGTTCCGTTCCTTCTTGGTGAAGAAAGAAACTGTTCAGAGTATTTTTATTTCTCCTCTGCTGTGTGGGGACTATTGGTATCTTATAAGAGCACATACACTAGTAATACACTGAAAATTATCTATACATGGCGGCATGAATTAGCAAGTAAATTAGGCCAGACTTAATTGTATTAGATAACTAATTAAAAAAATGTATACCCGGAGGAGAAGTTACCGTGACCCGGGACACATGATGCTATTCATTGTAATATTATATTTATTATACTAGAGTGTGTTTGATATTATGATAATTTATATAGTTATGATGTAAAAAAATTATTTTATAAAAAATACTTTTAATTGAAATTGATTTGATATTTATATATATTTGGTTAAAATTATGATTGAAATTAAAGTTGAATAAAAAATAATTTAATTTGTTTGATTAAAAACACTTTTTAAATTAAAGTTATAATATATATATATGTGTGTAAATAAATTAAAGTTATAATATATATATATATATGTGTATAAATATTATTGGTTTTAATTTAAATATTATATATTTAACTATTGCTATTACATCATGAAATAAATAATATTGTATATAAAATATTTTTTATTATTCCATTAAATTATTTACAATTTCATCACGTACGAAATCCAACTGACAGCTAATATATTTTCTATGATTTTTTAAGCATGCAATAACATCAAGTAAAATAGCATTAGATAAAATATCATCAGAAATAAAATTAAAATTGTGATCAAATTCTGCAAATGTTGCGTCATTATTCGATCTCCTTCTAATTTATATAGAGTTATTGAATAATAATAAACATTAGTTTTTTGGGTAAAATACAATTAAAAAAATTACTTTTTTTACTAAATTGGACATAATTCAATGTATTTAAGTTTAAGTTAGACCTGATCCAGACATAAAATATATTCTTCACTGCTCATTTCAAGAAGTGAATAGTACTTGATGCTGCTTTCGGGTAACTTATGTTTAAAATATAAATTATAGTGAATCACACACATAGTAAATAACATTTTATATTTTACCAAACATTTTATTTATGTTGTTTGCTTTAAAAGTAGAAATAATTACAGAAACAAACATTCTCTAATAATTCTTAACCACTAGAATTTTGAGTTAGAAAGTCTTTTTATCTTGACACAATTATTTTTTGTAGATTATATAAGATTAACTTAGTAATTTTGTTTTTTAATATGCAATAAAATCACTTATTTAATCCTAGAAAATAAAATAATCTAATGCCTACTATTTAAAAATATTTTTTTATTTTTAACTTTTTTAGAATAATATAATTGCTTTGATGTACTTAAAAACAAAACCAATTGAACTTTCATCCAAGGGATTTTTTGTCATTTTATGTATTTTTTTAAATTTCAAAGGTGATTAGAGGTATTGTTGTAAATTAAATTTATTAATTATAATGTTTTTAAAAACTTGTTGTCACATTCACAACATGCACCAAAGTGTGGACAGCTCCATGTTGTTCGATCCACGTAGTGGGGGTTATTTGGTCACTAAAGAATGTCTTTCAAGGTGATATTTGAAAGGTCTCGCCATCCCCGATCAGATGAGGTGGCACATGTTTCAAAATTCATGTTGATTTGACGTCGATAACCATTTCTTTTCAAAAGTTTTTATTTTAAATCATAAATGATTTTATTTTATTATTTGACATTTTGTTTCAAAAGTTTTTATTTTAAATCATAAATAATTTGATTTTATTATTTGACACTTTTTTTCCTATTAAATTTAATCATTATTCTTTCAATTGTCATTTTTTTCTTAACAAGTTTTTAAAATTGATATTTTTTATTTAAGTCATGATAAACTTCTTGATTAGACCTAGATCTAGGATTTTATGGGTTGTGAGTTTTTAAAATTTTAACAGTTTTAAGAAATTTATGTAGATTTGTTTGGTTTTTACAATATTTTTAAATTTTACCCCTATGATATTTTTATCTTTGAAATTGGGTTCTCATAATTTTAATTGATGTTTATTCTATTTGGCATCATTTTTTATTTTTTTTTCTAATTTTCATCATTTTTTGGTTTGTTCTATTAGATTTTATCCTTGTTATTATTTTTATTTTTTGCTTTTTCATGTTTTTTTATATTTTTTTTACCTATCTAATCTTTTGAAGTTAAATTGCTTGAGAATAAATTTTTTTAATTAAATTTGAGTAAAACATTTCACGGGTTATAATATTTAAAAATTAAACAAAGTTTAAGATATTTGTTAGGCTTAGTTGTATTTTTCTTTTTCTAAATTTTTATATATATATATTTTGTTTTAATACCTTTTTTATTTTAATTTTATTGGGTTAGCCCTCAATAATGTTTTTTATTTAACCTCTATCATTTTTTAATCTATAAATAATTTATCAAATTAAAAATATTTTTTAATTTCATGTCTATCATTTTTTTAGTTTTTAAAATTTAATCTTTATTTTTTTAATTATAATTTATTTTTTTGGAATTATTTTAATTTTTCTTCAAATCTCATCTTTCTCACGTGTTCTTCTCTCAAATTTCATGCTTATTCCTTTTATTTTTATAAGTTTTTTATTAATTGTATTAATTTTTTTCTTTTAAAATTAAATTTATTAGCTACTTGAATGAAATCCGGTAAGAAATTAATGAGATATAAATTTATAAACTTAGATTAAGTTTGTAAAGTTAATGCTAGAGAGTTTGTGAGGTCGCGAGTACTCTTGCAAAAACAAACTTCGATGAATTGCCTTTATTACAGGTGCCACCAATATAGTAGGCTTTCATTATTGAATTTAATGTGCTCTTAACTTCTTGTTTCTTACTCTTACACACATGTGAGCTTCTTCACAGTAACAAATTTATTCATGATTCAATGCCCAACCGCAATTCGAAGATCAAATTGAAACTCTCATCTTTCTTTTTCTGTTTTCTTATCAGTACGGCAGGGGTAAATTGCAGCTGTGTTGGCAAGTATAAACTACTGCCTTAAGGTGCAAGTAAAAGAGATTGCAAGTATTCGTACGTAGCAAATCCTAGGTGCCGTTTGGCCCCATTTCTATGCTTTGGCTAATCTATTTTTGGTGTGGTTTTGAAAGCTATGATCTATTTAGTTAAAAAAAAAAAAAGGATTTTTTTCCCTTAAAAATTGACATAGATATGCAAGAGTTTTGGGAAAATAACATAGAAATTGACATAGTTCTCTATGAGTTTTGAGAAAATAACATAGATTTAAAAAATAAAACACAACTATAAATTAACCATTAACAATAATCACTACAAGATATTCATTACAAATTATATTAAAAACCAATTATGTAAATAAAATTTATATTAAACATCAAACAAAAAATCAAATTTAAATAATATTTATTACAAACTAAATGTGTTTCAAAAAAAATATTAAATGAAATTTCAAAGGTAAATAATATTTATTACAAATTAATAAAAAGGTGGAGCTAGAGGAGGAGGAGGTTCTGAAGGAGGAGGTTGGTGGTTATATGGCCAAAAAGGATTAGGTGCACATGTTATACTTTGTGTTGCCATATTCATGACCATTTCATGAAGCTGTTCATAAGCCGCTTTTTGTTGTTCATACTCCGCTCTTTATTGTGCTTGAGACGTTTTGAGTTGTTCAGACTCCGCTCTTTGTTGTGCTTGAGATGCTTTGAGTTGTGCGTACTCCGCTAATAGGTGGTCGTATTTTTTGGTCAGATAAGTCGTGTGTTGCTGCAAGGCCACGAACTCTTTAGATTAGGAGCTTGATATTGATTAGGAGCTCCCAATGGTTGAAACACTATAGGTCGATCGCAAGTTGTTGGTCGTAGTGTTGGAGAGCCTGTAAACCCCATTTTTATGGGGTCTACCTGATGATCCAACCTCCATCCACAATTTTGGATGGGTCAAAATATCGTCCCCGTATTTCCCCTCAACTAGTCTCCTGAAAATTAAAAAAAAAAAAAAAGTAATCATCATATCCAATTCAATAAACATAATAACTTACAAAATAAAATGGTTGAACAAACATACCATGAAATGTTGAGCACGGTTATCAACAAACTATTGCGCCTCCTTTTGACGGTCTTGAATATGCACGTGCATCTCCACAAACAGCTCTATCGGGCTCGGCTGATGTCCAAGAGATGTAACCTATAATGAAAAAAAAAATTATTAACAACAACTTAATTTAATGATATAGTTCATTTAAATTAATCTTACCATCCATTTAGCATGTGAAGCAAACAAAACGGAGCCACCAGTGTGCATTGTCACCGAGCCATGAATTGGCTGATTTCGGTTGCCAGCACTAGACTATGAGTGTCATGTGAACCGCTCAGACATCACGTGCTCAATATAGTGTAGCCATATATCTTTCAGGATGTATATCCATTTGAAATCCCTCCAAACTGCAACATTGTTCTAGCCTTGAAAACCCCTGTGGTTTTTTTTGCCCTTTTTTATGCTTCATACATAAAAATCACACAACCACAAATTACATTTTGAAATATAAATTTTTGTCTTAAAAAAATCTTGTATTGTTTTCGATGTTACCTAGTTACCGTGTGATTTTCCCACACCCTCCTCGCAATAGTGTTATGCTTATTGTCCCAAACAAAATTTGTCCTGTATATAAATAATTAATTTTAAATGAAAAATAATTTATTTACAATTATATAAATAATTTATTAGAAATAAGCTGAAAATTATAAATTAACATCAACCCCAAATTTGTCAAACCATACATTGATTTGAGGTATCAATTCAGGATGCTTGGATATTTGACTCCATTGAAACAATGAAATCTCCATCGATGATTTAAATGCCAATGATATTACTCAGGCGGCCTCAATGTTTGTGAACCCGAATATAAATGAAATAAATTCAATAGTGATTACTTCTTAAATTATGTTATAATTTTTTTTAAAAAAAAAACTAAAACCTTAACAAACTTACATTGAAAGTTTGTCCTTCTACTATGCTTGTTACTTGCGGGTAAATTAATTCCACTGCGAAGGCACGTCGCCTCTGCACTATGAACTAGCGCTGAAAAAGACAGTATCGGTTAACGGCGCAGGTGGTGTAGGTGCCTCTTCTTGAGAGGCACCTAGGGAAATATCATCCTCGCTACTAAACAAACTAGTAGTGACCATACGTGAGCGACCAACTATGGTTTTTATTCTACGCATTTACATAATTTTATACAAATAATTATATAATTAAATTCAAATGTTAAAAAAAAAATCAACAGCACCTCCCCTATACTAGATACAACTCAAATCTACAAACCTGCACATATTAACAATAGTCACAACCAATTGATCCAATCTGTACTAATTATTCCAACACATTCAATTACTAATCCTAAGGTAAATTCAATATTAAGAATTACAATTGAACAAATTATTCAACAAATTATTCAATAATTATGCCAATACAATAAAAGAATAAATTCAAAAAAAACTCTAGACTACCAATCAAAATAAATGGAAAAAATTAAACATACATCATGCAATAATAGATTAAAATTAATAATTATTCCAACATATTCAATTACTAATTCTAAGGTAAATTCAACATTAATAATTACAATTCAAAAAATTATTCAATAATTATGCCAATACAATAAAAGAATAAATTCAAAAAAAACTATAGACTTTAGGAATGAAATATGCTTACTTTAATAATGTGTTGCATTCAAGACTTTATACGTCGATCATGTTGTCAGAAATATTGATAGGCCGACAACTTACTAACAGACATAAATTCGTCAGTATGTCGGTAATGGTGGCATTTCAAGTAATTATTTTTGAACTCTCTGTGAAATGTCGATGGACATATTCTATTGGTATTGATGCTGGTGAATGTGGCATTTCAAGTAATTATTTTCGGTCTCTCTGTGAAATGCCGATGGACATATTCTATTGGTATTGATGCTGGTGAATGTGGCATTTCAAGTAATTATTTTTGAACTCTCTGTGAAATGCCGATGGACATATTCTGTTAGTATTGACGCCGATGAGTGTGGCATTTCAAGTAAGTATTTTCGGATTGTGAAATATAGACGGACATATTTCATCGATAATGACGTTGGTGATTATGGCATTTCAAGTAATTATTTTTGAACTCTCTGTGAAATGCCAACGGACTTATTTCGTCGGTATTAACGTCGGTGAGGGTGGCATTGTATAAGAAAGGTTGTATTTGTATTACTTATTTACCTTCCTGCAAAAACTTAAATGATAAATTGTCCATCGCACAAAACAATAACAACAGTGCTTAAACAATAAATATTTCATGTTATAAAATATATAATCTATAATCTAAATTACATGAAAAAAAGTGTTTTGCACCGGGCTTTATTTTGATAAATAGTTAGTCAGAATTTTCTTCTTCTTCGTCATCAATCGAATAGTCATCACCTTCATCGCAATCTTCAATATGGATGTCATCTTCTTCATCAATATTTACTTGTCCACTAAAGCTCAAAACAACAATCAATTCTCTATGTCAACATCAACAAGACTATCATCGAAAACATGAAAATTTGAATTTTCTTCTAATTGAATCAAAGGAGCAACTCGATATGGTACAACCAACTCACTAACTTGAAAGATTTGATCTCGCACATTTGTGTCTTCGTGCTTATCTTGAACAACCTTGACATGACCCTAGGGTTTTGTTTTTAAAATGGAAAACTAGTCCACTTTTAATCGATCCTTTTTAAATGAAGGAGTGTATGTGTAATAAACTTGCTGACATTGTTTTGCGAAAACAAAGACATCGTTTACATTGCAGAGTCTAGTTTTTGAGTTGATTTTGACCAAACCATAATGCGGATCAACTTTCATTCCTCTGTTAGTCGTGTCGTACCAATAACATTTGAGCGGATCAACTTTCATTCCTCTGTTAGTCATGTCGTACCAATAACATTTGAATAAAAACACTCTATTCTGCTCATTATGACATTGCAGTTTGACGACCTCTTTTAATCTACCATAGTAGTCAACTTCGAACTTACTACTAGTGAATCCCTTAACACAAACACCATTGTTGTATGTCTTTCTTCCTGGCTCGTATTCTTCAGTATGGAAAACATATCTATTGATAAAATACAAATTGTAACACTTATATTTTCTTTCAAGCCCCAAGCTTAGTGAAGATAATGACTTAGGCGCACTCCTTTCCATTTGATAAACCTTGTATGTAATGTACATCAATAAATAGTAAGTGAACGAGAATCTTGTTGTAACATGCATAAGTACAATAATTTTGTAAGTTAGAATGAGTTTGTGATAGTGCTTACATATGTTCTGAACCACGTGATAAATTATTCATCTTATAATTGAAAGATCTCGAATTTAGTCAGCTGTGAGTTATTGGAGAGCAAATATTATCGATGTTGCCTGTAATTGATAATGAGTGTATGATATTACAATATATAATTAACAGTATATTACTAACAAAGTTTAATTAGTATTATTCATACTAAATAAAATATCTCAACTCATCACAGTTAGATAGAACATAGTTGTGTGTTTGGTTGAACTTTAATTCTGATAAATATCTTCCTCTTATGGCATTTTTAGGTGTGGTTCGTTCAGTATTAGAGAATATTGACAAGTTCCCACTGGAATGCACTTCATTGTCATCATCATGCCGTGGAACATGATTGATTCTTGTTCTCAAATGAGGTTTAAAATACTACGAGATAAATATTGAGATCTCCTTAATAATATAGGCCTCACATATCGAAGCCTTAACATGCACCTTGTTCTTAACCTTTTTCTTGAGATTAAATAAGTACCTGCATTGAATTAATCAAGTATTTTCAATTGAGAAAAACATAGAAAATACTTTTATATATGAATTACATTGCAACTATAACATCTAACCATTTGAATGGGTACATCCATCTATATTGGACCGGTCCTCTAGCATTTGCCTCGAATGGTAGATGTATAGGGAGATGCTCCATTGAGTCAAAAATAGTGGAGGGAATATCATTTCAAATTTGCATAGTGTTTTAATGATATTTGTTTAAAGCCTCTCAATGTGCTCAACATTCAACTTGCTAAAGCATATATCTTTGAAGAAATGACTGATCTCTGTGAGTGCATCCCATATTCTCTTTGGCAATAAATCACGAAAAGCTAATGGGATGAGTGTTTGCAAAAACACGTGGCAGTCATAACTCTTCATTCCATACAATCTGCAGTCCTCTATATTAATCATTATTGATATAGTCGAAGCATGTCCATCTAAAAAACGCAAACTTTTAAGCCATTTATAGACTAACCGTTGTGTTTTTTCTCTAACACGAAGCTTGCTCTTGGTTTTGCGACCCATGACTCATTATAAGTCAACTCCATATTTTTACGGTTATAGTATAAAGCTATATCCAATCTAGCCTTGATATTCTCCTTTATCTTCCCCTTCATATCCATGATAGTGTTGAAAATATTCTCAAACATGTTCTTTTCGATGTGCATGATGTCAAGGTTATAGCGGAGCAGATTAGACATCCAATAAGGAAACTCCCAAAAGATACTTTGCTTTACCCAATTATGGGTCAAACCAAAACTAGAAAACTTTTGCTTACCTGATTGAAGGCCAAACACAATGTCGCTGTACTTTGATACAACATCATGTAATTTTTAACCAGAAAGACGTAGGGATGCAACATCTTTTTCAACTCTGCCAACAAAGAAATCTTTTCTGTTCATTCTGTACTTGTGATTAAGTAGCAAAAAACGATGGTGATAATAAAAAAAAAAGAAGCTTTACCTCCATTTGTTAGCGAAGAAGCTTTACCTCCATTTGCTAGCGTGGATACCTTGTTATTTTCCATACAGTATGGGCATGCAAGTTTCTCATACGTGCTCTAACTAGAAAGCATTCCATAAGCTGTAAAATCATTAATAGTCTACATCAAAGCCGCCCTTATAAGAAAATTTTATTTCCTCGATATATCATAAGTCAGAGCTCCGGAGGAGCACAACTGTGCCAACTTATCAATTAATAGTCGAAGACAAACATCTATATTCTGCCTCGGGCTGCTTGGACAAGGTATGATAGTAGATAAAAATATGAACTCCGATCTTATACACATTCCTGGTGGCAAGTTATAAACTATGAGTATAACTGGCCAACAAAAATAAGAAGCAACAAATGACCCAAATGAGTTGAATCCAACTATACACAACCCAAGATGTACATTCCTTGATTCAGTTGAAAAGTGAGGATGAACACTGTTAAAGCATTTCCACGCTTCGTCGTCAGAAGGATGTACCATCACTCCATCAACCACATCATGTGCTTGATGTCATGTCATGTGCTCAACAATCCTTTATGACATTAATAACCTCTGCAGTCTAGATATGATCAGGAAGTATCTAAGTATTTTATATGCCACTAGAGTCTTTCCCCTGCCAGTTCTAGGTTTGTAATGGAAATGCCCATATGTTGTGCATTTGGTCATCTCAGCATTTTTAAGGTAGTATAACATGCAGAAGTTAGGGAACAAGTCAAATTTCTGGTATCCTAAACCGAGGGGTTTTATCATAGACTTCGCAACATAAAGGTTCTCTTCCAGCCTGTTCCCTTTAGGTAAAATGCTTCTTGCCCATTCAATAATTTTGTCATACCCGGCCTCACTCAACTCGTGATTTGACTTGATGGTGAACACTTGTGCTACGGCCAATAATTTACTATAGTTTGTGCAACCATCCCATAATGGTTCGTCAAAATCTTTCAACAAATCAAAAAACCTAGCTGCATTTGTATTAGATTCTTCTTCTATTATTAGACATTGACTAACATCACCTTGATTCATTCTCATTGCATCCATAACCATATTTCTGTAAGGATTAGTGTTGTCATTTTTTACTTCATGCACGTTGCTAGCATTAAAAGTTGACCCAACCATCGTTTCTTCCATTCTCCTCTTACTAACAAATATTTCTCCATATGCAACTTGTTCTACTAACAAAATACATATACTAAACTTCAAGAAATATAACTTGTTGTGCTAAGATGTGAGAGATTTTTGTTTGAGGGGGAAGGAGGGCATATATTAACTTTTTCGGACAATTTCACCGACCGATTTTTCTGTCGGTGATTCTGTCGGTTATTAGAAATAGGGGAGGAGAGGGTTGGTAGAGAGGGCATATATTAACGTTTTCGGACAATTTCACCGATCGATTTTTCCGTCGGTGATTCTGTCGGTTATTCTAATGAAAAAATTGACACTTCACCATACAAATTTGCCATTTCAAACCCCTTAGTGATTTCATCGGCATTTTAAACGGTGAACCGGTCATGTCACTGTACAGGCTGTCGTTTTGAATCCGCTGGTGAGTCCGTTGACAAAAATAACTCTGTCAAAACCTCCATGTTAGTGACCTGTCTTTTTTTTAATTCAAAACATTTTTCGTCCGTAATTCAGTCAATAACTACCAATGGACACTTTTCGTCAGTAGCTACTGACTAAATTATAG
Organism: Populus euphratica; assembly: GCF_000495115.2. Lineage (NCBI taxonomy): Eukaryota > Viridiplantae > Streptophyta > Magnoliopsida > Malpighiales > Salicaceae > Populus > Populus euphratica. The sequence goes on from NW_011499972.1 coordinate 373,670, forward strand.
ACAAAAATGTTTTCGTCGGTAAAGTCGACCTATCGACAGAAATAGTCCGTCGGTAAATTCATTGCTATTGAGCAAATTTCTAGCAGTGAATGTTTTTTATATCAATGTTTTTCCTTCTTCAAAAGTCAATTTAAAATTTTATGAATATCTAATTACTAAAAAAAAAAAGATTCAAGATCTAATAGCTAAAGAGATAAGGTGACATGACAAGAAAAAAAAAATGAAGAAAAAAAATGGAAAGAAAAAATGAATCACTAGGGACATAGGGACATATAGGTGATTTATTTTTGACATACTTAGTATCATTAGAAAGATTTTGACGAGATAATTTTAACTAAATCTTGAAGGATCATTAAAGGAGGTTGTAATTAATCTTAAATTAACTCTTAATAAATTAGAATCATATTTGATAATATTTCAAGATATGGTTAAAATTATTTTGTTATTTTTTTAAGTGTGTTGGGTGTATTAAAAATGAAGTCTAGTATGTATTCGATGACCCATTCTTTTTTTTCCATTAGAATTAGAATTTTATTTCTTGCTCATTAGATCTTCATGAAAAATTAAATTTATTTTTGTAGTTATTAATTAATTTATTTCAAAAATAATTTCTAAAACAATTTTTATTATTAATTGAAACTGTGCTATTTTTTAAATATTGTTTTAATATATTATTTTCTCAAATTTTTCATTAAATGGTGTTAGAATTACAAAATACTGCCAAAAGAGCCCTGAAAACTATCATTTTGACCATTAAGTACATATTAACAATTACCAAATACATTTTTAACACGAGGAATGAATGGGCTTTATTATTGAAAACATTCAAATATTTGAGGGATAAAATACTAATTATATGGGCAGTGAACTATTTTAATTTTATTTTTTCTCATTTAATTTCTATTTTTATAGGTCATTTTGCTTTTCTTTTAACAAATTTCAAACCCCCCTTTTTTTTAAGTGGTATCTTTTTTTATATTGGGTCCCTTTACTTTTTGTTTAATAATTGTTGTGCCATTTTATAAAATTGAGATGAAAAAAATATTTAAAAAAATAAAAAAGCAACATGAAAAAAGATTGAAAAAAATGAAAATACAACATAAAAAATATATAATCTACTGTATATTGCAATAGCTATTCACATTATTTTATTTTTTCTTTAATATTTTAATCACTTGATCTTTTTTTTAATTTAATAACTGAAATTAAAGTTAAAGTATTATTTCCGTTGGCTTTATTTAGAGCTTTTAAAATATTAAAAATAAGGTTAGACATTTAATTAATACTTAATTTAACAAAATAAAAATGTAATTTTATTGATTCAACCAATTAAAACTTTAAATTTTTTTAAGATCTAATTTAAGGCTAAAACAAATATTTAACATTTTGTTTTCTTTAGAAAAGCAACACTTTTATCTCAATTTTTCTATTTAATTCTTAGTTATAATTAACATATTTATAATTATTTATTGACAATATATATATATATATTTTTTAGTTTGCTAGTAAAAAGATTTTATGGACCGTAAAAAAAAATATCAACATCACCGGTACCTATTTCTGCTTTGAGAAAAAAAGATTTCCCCACCGAAAATCAAACGTCTTATATATGAGCCTTGTAGGCGCTATACACCTTTTTCTAGGCTTGTTAGAAGAGAGGAAAAGCTTCCCTGACTGAAAAGGTTAAAAACAGAAAGGCGTTGTGGACAATTGACGCCGATAGATGATGCACCGACCAATCATGCAAATTGACAATTTAACAGTAGCTCATGCTGGAGTAGAGGTCCCCTGGATGAATAATATATATATATATATATAAACATCGATGACAGTCGAAGAAAAGGACAAACAAATTTATTTGCGCATCATAAAAACAAATTCACCTAAAGAAAAGAGGGCCTTGTTGGGCCGGAGAGTTGTACCCTAGTGCTAAGAGGATATAACGGCTACAACCCTGACCATCAGAATAAAAATAAAAATAAAAATTCAAATACACCACTTTTCCAAAATAATTATATTACTTTGTCAACTATGATCGTCCGAAAAAGTAAATTCCACATTATCTTGTCAACCAACCGTTGCTTCCCGGCCATGAATTAAAGATTCCACCGAACCTCAATCACAGCGACCACCTGTGCTTCCACCGCAGCAACCACCATCTCTACCATCCATTGAGTGATAACCTCTAGTAAAGATGACGAGTCAGTGCTAATTATTATTCTAGCTGATACCATATATCATTTATATGACCAAATGAACCAATTCATGCACATCTCTGTTGCTTAAACCCAAATTTCTCATTCTCCAAATCGAACTCCACATAAAAATTCCTCTGCTGATAATTCCCCAAAATAATGGCCGGTCCACCTCCAATTCCCGGACCAGCTACATTGTCACTCACGATTGTCAAGCATATAACTCCCGAATCAACAAATGAAAAATAATTTGACAAAGGTAATGCCATCTTAGCACCACCCTTGAACTGAAAAATCAAATCCGGGACAGAAACTGATTTCTCACCAGAAATATTGTAACAAGGCCTTAAACCGGTCAGATTTTGAATCTCAGTGGCTACTTTATAATGGGCCATTTGCTTCTCAAATTCTTTAGCCACCAACTCATAAACTGGGTTCTCCATGAATGTGAATGTTGTTCCTGAGTCCACAATAGTCCCTCCATTTCCATCTGATCCTGGCACCAAAAACTTGTACGGCACCTTAACATGTGTGTCCCCTATTACAATGTTACGCAGCAATACATAGTAATAGTCTCGAAATGCAGTGGTTGGATTCTTCAGAAAGGGTGTGTGGCTAAGCCCTGCGGTCTTGGTGACACCCGAACCCGACCCGGTATCCAAAACAAGGTCACTGCTTGTTGGAGTTTCATCAAAAGCGTGAGATACTAAACAGTAAGAGAATTTCTTGAGACCCAATTGTGAAGGGAGTGATTCGGGGCTCCGACCGAAACCGGCGATCCCTTCGGGTTGTTTGATGGAGAAAATGGAGCACCCGACAAGAAAATCGGGTATGGTTTTCTTGTCTGGGAAATCGAGAGTTTCAGATAGTAGAAGTCCAGCTGTGGAGCCTGAACCATATTGGATTATATACGGTGGGCATGTTTGAGTGCAGTTTTGGGCAGTGGAGTCGCATTCTTGGCATTTGGACTGAATCTCGGGGCCGAAAAACATAGAGCATCTGCGATTCTTGCAACCAATAAGCTTTGAAGAGGATGATAGTTTTGGAAAAAATGTTGGGACTGTTTTTTTAATGTTTGGAAAGTTACATTCAGAGCAAAAATAGCGAGAGGTACAAGGAAACCAAACAAGACTAGAACCAGTGTCCATGACAAATTTGGTTGTCTGCGGAGGAGTACCAAAACTGAGAGATATTGAGTAGCCACCATAGCTACGCGGAAAAAGAGGGGTCTTGATGCGAGAAAAATTGGTTTTTGGCGACTTGATGTGGTGGGCTCTTGAGAGAGATAGAGAAGCGAGGTGATTGAGTGAACCCCATGGGTTTTTTGAGGACACAATCAGTTCGGTGAAGCTTGGAGCTGATAGAGGGATGGTAATGGTTGTTGGTGTTGATTTCGATGAAGTGATTAAGATAAGAAAAGAGAGGAAAAAGAGAAGCAGAGAAGAAGCCATGAAAGTATAGTTTTCTTCTTTTTCTTCTTCTACTTCTTCGTGCTGGTTATGATTAGTGAGGGAATTTGTAAAGATAAGAAAGTAGAGTAGAAAGTTTTTGTTCTTTGCTTATAGTGATTGTTTGTTTATAGGGGAAGAAACCAAGAAGAGGAGTAACGGTAGACAAGGCGAATCAAGTTCGATTTTTGTGATAGAATTGCCTTCTATCATGTAGAAATAACGAAGAATGCCATTGTGAAATTGCGTGCCTTCTCTCTCGAGTCTTGACTCGTGCCCCAATAGTACACGCTCATCTTAGTCACTTTTGCTCAAGTTTACAAGTAGATTTGTAAGATTATTTTTATACAATTCTGTTTGTGTTTGTAATTGAGTAAATTATAATTTAATCCTTTTTTTATAAAATAGTCTATCTAATTTTAAAAATTATTTAATTAATATATAATCATTAAACACTTAATTAATTTATCAAAGGATACTTTAAAAAAAGGGGGAGGAGGAAGACAAAGAAAATAAAGCAAAAAAAAAAAAAAAGAGAGAGAGAGAATAAAGTGGGGGAAAAGGGAAAGAAGAAGCAAATGTTAAAATTGAGGGGATAGAGAGAAATGATGATTATTGTGCTAAAGAAGGCAAATGAAGAAGGAGAGGCAATAGAAAAGGAAAGAAAACATGAAAAACTAGAGTTACATGGAGGGGAAGGGAGAAATTGTACACCTAAGATTTTCAAACGATTCATTAAGTCTTTTTAATTCTAGTAGTTCAAATTTATCTCCTTTTAGACATTTTCCCCTTATCTTTTGAAAGCTTTTCTTTGAGCTATTATCATTTAATCCTAACTTCGCTCTTGCAAAAGAGTTTTATAGGATAAAAATGGTTAATCAACATAGTAATGGTGATTTTGATGGAAGGACTAGGTTATTAATATATTTAAAAATATACGGACTATTTATGTAGTTTCCCAGACTAGAAGGACTAATTAATTAATTGCTTTAAACCATAGGGACAAGCTTGTGATTTACTTGTAATTAATAACATTTCTTGTATCATGGTTTGGACTTCGGAGGATGATTTCTACCTACGAACCCTGAATTTTAGGTTTTATTTCACGGGCGAGTCAAGCATCTACATGACAATTTAACTCATTTGTCAAGCAAAGAAATAATAGAAATTGAGTGGAGAAATAATGCTTTGTTTTTTACAGAAATTTTAAAAAAATATTATTATGTGTTTAATAATACCTTGTAAGTGTTTTATAAAAATATATTTAAATTAAAATACATCATCAATTTAATGCATTTTCCGATTCAAAATGTATTTTAAACACAATCCAAATACATCTCATTTGCAGACTTAGCGCCGACCAAGAAACACCTGGAGGGGGTGGGGCATCATTATTGCAGCTTACAAGAAATTCAACAAATTATGGGACGAAATTTCTTCTGAGATCGAAAGTGTTAGAACACCGAATTGACTATGGATGCAAAGTGTTTTTAGCCGTTTAAAGAGCAATTGGTGTTTCAGTCTTGGTCTCCCTCTCTCGAAGTGTAGAACGGGACGAGATTAATGAACAGCTTGTACCTCACGCACCAGACCTAGCCCTAGTCTTCCACGTGAAACCATCTTAATTAATTAACTCAATCACGTCGCATCGCGCGCTGTAAAATTTTATTTATTTTTATATTTTAAAAATATTTTAAAAAATATTTTTTTATTTTAAATTAATATTTCTTTATATTTCAAAATTATTTTTATATAATGATGTTAAAAATATTTTTTAAAAAAACTGCAAATACCAACTTTAAACATCCCAAATCTACAAAAACTCGAGATTTTTTTGGTAGTTTCAGGTTTCAACTTGCGAGAAGGGATAGAGAATTCAACGCGAGAACAGTCCCCGATTTATAAAGAAAATTAAAATTACCAAATCAATTGTATTATAAAGTCCCACACCCATGTATTTCTTGGTTATTTCCCCTGAAAGTTACTGGGGAGGGTTGAGCTCAGCGACTGTTACCCTTCGCGTAACATGGACATGTCAGCTCCACATGTGCATGTATGAATATTAAAAAAGAAGAAGAAGCTCAAATAGTTTGGTTTTTAACGTGCATCCAGGCTGTTCACCGAAAAACAAAAGCATTATGCCTTGCTATGTCCAACTCATGGTGTTTGTAGTCGGTGGTATTTCGATAATGGGATGTAAATTGTTTTTTTTTTTAATATTTTTTTTTGTTTTGAAATATATTTCAATGCATTTTTTATTTTATAATTAATACATTAAAATTATTTAAAAAATATTAATTTAATATTTTTTCAATATAATATACTTAAATTATAGTTAGAAACACGATATTAAACAAGCACTTGGTAAAATATTTAGCTATTTATGTAATCTATAGGATAATTTTTACTTTTTATAGGACACAAAAATATACACGCTGTTCTCTATAATTTTTTAGTTTTATTAGATTTCTATAGTTTCTTATATTTATATTTTTATCATAAACTTTATTTTCCTCAAATGTAACTTTTAAAAGGTTAGAGAAAATATAACAACGAAAAATTTTGCTCTACCACATTTCAACTACTAAAATGCTAACCTTTGAGATAATCAATCTATTTTTAAAAGAAATGTTTGATTGAAATGGTTTAATATTTTAATCATGCTGATAAAAGTGGATTGAAATCTAGAAAGCTTGTTTTGATTTAGGTTAATTTTGAATTTTTAGATTAATTAAAATGTATTATAAAATTAAAATTAGAGTTATTGAGATTTATAAGATATTTTTAGGTGAAAAAGTATTGATAATTGGGTTTTGCATCTAAGAGCTTGCACCTTGATTTTTCAAAAAAAAATATTTTGATTTAATTTTATGTTGAGTTTCAACTTATTAGAATGTATTATAATATTGAAAATAGGTTTATGGAAGCTTGTAAGATCTTTTTTTTTTATGTAAATAGGTTGAAATTTAAAAATTGATATTCAAAAACTCAAACCTTGATTTTTTTTTTAATCATCAAAGATGATCGAAATTTATTGTAATGGACAAGGTCTTCTTTTAAAAAAAAATAGAAGAAAAAATCAGGTGTAGCCCTTTCCCAATATTTTAATATTCTAAAATATAATTCCTTTTAGATTAAACAATTACAATAATATTTTAAAAATATTATGAAGATAAATTTATTTTCAAGTAAGACTAATGATTATTTAATGGTAATGTTAGCAATTATTTTATAAATAATTAAATATAAACTTAATGTGAATAATTTTCTTTAAAACTTTCTCAATGATATTTAAAGAGAATAAAATATCTATTTTTATAAAGGTTTATATAATTTTATCAAATTAATTATTCATTGTTTTTTACATACAGTCATATAAAAATTATCAAGGCATAATATTTTTTGCTTTTTTATTGGAATTTGCTTCAAATCATGAAAAGTTTTATAAAAAAACAAAAAAGAACATTACTTAGCATCTTGTATTTTGATCTAAATTACAATTATTTATTATAGTTTAAAAAATTACATTTTACATTTTAAATCAACAAAAATTTTCAAATTTTACAAAAGATTAAACTACCCCGTATATAATATAACACAAAAACTCACAACATATCAATTAAACAAAATATATAATGTATTACTAATACTATTTAGTGGGTAATGGATTGAAGATAAAGATATGAAATATGGAATAAATATATGTTTTTATAGTAGAAAAAAGAAGAAGAAGAAGAAGTGACTTTAAGTCGAGAAAATTTTGGAAACGAATCATAAATGTAAACAAAAGGGCTTGCTTGCCTCAAATGATTGTGTCTCGACAATTTCTTGACAAAAAAAAATAATCTTTTTTTTATGTCAACGATATGTTGCTGCCTACTTTATTATGAAAATAATTAAGCTTTTCATTTACCAAGATGAATATCTTATGTAAAATAAACAAAATAGGTTATATGCATCTACCAATTTCTTTTATAATAAAAATTTAAAAGTGGATAAACTTTTTTTATTAATCATAGACAACATAACCCAATTTTGAAACCTTTCAAATACATATAAAAAAGAGAAAACATATTTCATTAAAAAACTGTAAAAACATACTTCAAAAAATAATAAATATTAAAAAACAAGAAAAAAAAATTAGGAATGAAATTGGGAATAATTTGAGAAAAAAGGTGGAAATTGTCTAAATATTAAAAATTGAAAAGACAATGATTGAAAAGACAATTTCAAAAAAATAATAAATATTAAAAATAGAAAAATAGAAAAACAATTAGAGATGAAATTGTGAAAAAATTAAGAGAAAGGGTTGGAATTTGCTAAAAATTAAAAAAGCCAATGACTAAATTGAAAAACACTCCAATATCAAATGATTATTTTAATGCAATTAGGTACAAGATAAAAGAAATTGAGATAAAAGGCTTGAAATTGGCTAAATAATTAAAAACTAAAATGTCAAGGAATCAATTAAAAAGACATCAATATTGAGTACCATTTAATGTAATTGCTGATAAAATTAAAAAACAAAATGTTGACATTATCCCAAAATAAGAGAAATAAAAACCTAAGGAGCAAATTAACTAGAAATGGCAATAAACATGAAGGACCTATTTAAAAAGAAAAGGAACTCTTTCCTTTAGAAGAAATGATGTTGTTTCAACCCTTCAAGAAAACAATGTGTTTCATTGTAATTCAACCCCAAAAAAAAAAAAAAGTCTAAAATGATATAGTTTAAAGCATGCATGATGAACATTAACTTTTACAGCGTGAAAGACAAGTAATTTTTTATCTTTCATGGTTTTTGCTTGATTTCTACCAATTTTCTCTCTCTTATTTTCCTAAAAAAAATATCATATAACATATGATTTTCCTTGTCTATATACTACATTTTTTAAAAAAAAATATACGTGTTTTGATCTTTTGAAGTAGCTGTAAAACTAGTATAAAGAGGCCAACACACATATTTAGATAAAGTATACAAACATAGTGGAGAATTGAGATAGACTTAAGAGAACCAATGACTAATTATTTCTCTAAAAAAGGTTCTAGTACTTTCATCTCTGTCAAGATTCTTACTACTTCTCACATACTAGACAAACACCTAAAAATATAAGACATAAATAAATTAAATCATGTTTAACTATGTAATCTTTATAAATGATGCTAGAAACTTGTTATATAAAATCATAAAAGTACAAATCCTAACAAGTAATAAAGTAAATAAGTAAGAGCATCATTTTATAAAGATTGAAAAATTATCAACAAGCACTAAATTTTATTAAATAAAAATCTATTTGGCATAACAAATATTAAAATTTGCTAAGCTAAAAAATAAAACAAACAAACAATAAAATAAGTAGATTGAAATCAAGACAAAATAGATTCTAGAATTCTTAACTCACCATAATTAATCTGCATGAACTTTTTAATTGAATTTATCTTATATTTTTTTTATTGATGATATTTAGGTTTTATTAATTTAATAATCAATCTTTGTGAAAATTCTGAACTGGTTAAAATTCCTTAAAAAATGATAAAATCTCTAAAGATTACACAATTCCATATATATCTCTATTTTAGATATTACTTATGGGTATTTCAAATAAAGATTAAAATAATTATCACATCTTAGTCTCAAATTAAATTTCAAATCATGTAAATGATAATCAAACATACATATGCATTGCATTTAGAATGAAATACTCAATAAATACTAAAATAATTCAATCAAAGAAATATTCACATAATTATAGTTAGGCTATATGAAAAAAAATACCAAAATAAATAAATTATTCCATATTCAAATTAAAAGAAACCATATGTGATACAATAAACATCACTTTAGAGTTAAAAAAATTGACTTATAGAAAGGTGGTCGCATTTTGCGTTAATAATTTTTTTTAGCAAGATGTTGTCTCTTTTTCTTTATTGTATTGTGTGTAGCGTGTTCTTTTATTCTATAAGTTCCAATTGTTGTTATGAAAAAAGTTTTATATCTTAGTTATGTCATCCTAAGGTGGAGAAATTATTTTTCTTATCTATCAAGTATTTTGTTGGCTTTTCTACCTTTGATTTTAGGCTAGTTTTAGGGTAAAAAATATGTGAATTATGAATCCTATATTTTTAGAATAATTGTAGACCTTCAAATCATATTTCCAAGGCATCTAGCCTTGCAATCTTTTGACTTTTAGAACTTTAAATATGAGTAAAATATCAAGATAGTGTTGGTTGTAGAGACTTCTATATTGCTTCAAACTCTATATTTCAACTTATTTTTGAAACCCACTTGTATATCTTTATTTATAACCTGAAAACCAATCAGTGTCTTAGATTGATTAGAACGGACCTTGAAGTTCAAGCTCAACTCATGGTTTGCCTCTTCACATGATCTCATTTTCAACCTAATTCAATATTTAGACACCTAAAAATTATCATAAATTCCTGATAATTAAATAAATACAAAAGTTCCTAAAATTCTAAATAAACTAACTAAGTAATAAGCAAAACACTCCCTTTACGCAATAGAAAACACCAATACCATAACAATTATAAGACAAACTAAACACCAAGCTGCTTATCTTAGGGAGGGCATATTAGGGGTGTTAATATCTCCCCTTTATGCAACCAATTCCTTATCTTAGAGTCCCTAAAAGACTACTTAGGTTTTCTAGTGACCATAATACTAGATGGCGACTCCTTTATCCACAATAAACATAAAAAAAAAAACCAATCGGGTTTTCTAGTGATCATAATACTAGATGGCGACTCCTTTATCCGCAATAAACATAAAAAAAAAAACCAATTGAGGTTCATCGCAACACCATACTCCATCGCGAGGGTGCAACAAAAATAACAAAGTATAAAAATTTCCCTTTTAACTAGGCTAGTTAACATGAATCATTAAACTCAAAGTAGCTCTTTTCTTGATTTTTTTAAAACCTGTACAACATAATCAAACAAATAAAGAGTGAATTCAATGAACAAAGAAAAAAGCTTTAAGGTTGGGTTTCCTCCGAATCAGTGCTTAATTATAGTCAGTAGCTTAACAATTTCAAGTGACTAAGTTGGGGCAAGATGGATGTCATTTTTTGTGTCAATTGACCCCTCACTCACATAATACTTCTAACATTGACCATTTGCTGTGAATGTGTTTCTTTTTTCATCACAATTGATTTCCACTACTCCACGTGAAAAAAACTTTAATGATTGTGAATGAGCCTTGTTATTGTGTCTTAAGCTTATATGAAAAACGAGCAAAGTTGTGAATTGAAAAGCAATACTTGTTGACTAAGTAAAAACTCCTTCCTTGAGATGTGTTTGAAATACCAAGCCTTAGTTATTTTTCTTATAAAGCTTTGCAATCTTAAAGCTTTATTAGGGAACTCATCTAATTGTGCAATCTATAAAAAATACTTCATAAATATAGCTTAAAAATCCATGTTAAGATGTTTTATTGCCCAATAAGCTCTATGTTTAAGTTTAATAAGAAAATGACATACTTTTTCAAATACTAATTGGTATGGAGACATCCTAAAAAAGTCTTGAATACTATCTAGTAGGCCCATAATGCATTATCCAACATCTTAGACTAATTGTTTTAGAGTTGTTGACGACTTTTTCTATAATTAACTTCATTTATTTGTTTGAAACCTTTGTTTAATTGTTTGTATAAGGATGATAAGTGATACGACTAAAAGATTGATGTTCTCTTCCAAGTGCAGGAGTGTCGAAGTAATAAATAACCCGGCAAGACCGAGGTCAAACCACGGGGAGGTTAATTGTACAAATTATAAACAACAACAATAGTAACAATAACAACAATAATAATAGTAATACTAATAATAATACTAGTAGTAGTAGTAGTAGTAGTAATAATAAAGAAAAAGGAGAAGAAGCAAAAGATGATGATGAGAACTTTGAGATGAATATTAATGTAACGATTAAACGATGATAATAACAAATGTCAAGGTTAGAGGATCCACTAATGGTATGTTAAATAAGTATAGTATAAACTCTTATTATTCAAGACTCTTTTACTTGTTTGGGAGGTTCCAATTAGATTAC
>NW_011499972.1:385523-418329 GCF_000495115.2 Populus euphratica
TTATTATTACTACTACTACTACTACTACTACTATTACTACTACTACTATTACTACTACTACTACTACTATTATTGCTACTATTATTGTTGTTGTTGTTTATAATTTCTACAATTAACTTCCCTGTAGTTCGACCCCGGCCTTACCGGGTTATTTATTATTTCGACACTCCTGCATTTGGAAGGAGATATCAATCTTTTAGTCATATCACCAACAATGACGGTGGAAGAGGGATAAGAGCCCCAACCCCTCCAAGGAAATACCCCTCCCTTTTAAATATTTAATAAAAATAACTGAAATTTTTTTGTAGACCCTCAATTTATAATTTGACCCCTCCTAATTTTTTTTTCTCGCTCCCTCCTTGGGACCAAGTCTATTAACTTTGCTAAAAGTATAATCAAGTTAAATTGTACGGATATATATTTGGTAGAAAAAATTAGAATATTATCTTATGGTTTTTTTTTTCAAATTAAAATTTAATCTCTCATTCACGTGAACACACTGAGCGTCATGGAGTCATTCTCAATTCCTACCATCTCGTGACTGCACGCCGCAACACTCCACAGATAATTTAATCTCTCATATAGTTTTGTAGTCTTCTCATGTGTGGGTGTTTATATATATATATATATAATTTAATCTCTCATATAGTTTTGCATCTCCTCTTTCCGTCTATTACAATTCTGCTTGTATTTTGAACGTGCATTTTCATTTAATTATCAGCATGTATTTTAAGCTCATTAACACCCTGCACTTTCCGTCAAATTTCATCCATAGATAACGTTACAAGAGCTCTAATCGTGGACCATCAACACCACAAATACTCTTTTCAACAAAAAAAAAAAAAAAACACCACAAATACGCAACCACTACTAACAAAAAAATATACACCATTGAAAAGAGCCACATTAGGGATAAAATCTAGGATATTCAAATAGATAAAAATGAAGATGATGTATTGAATTATAAAGTTAATTAAAATATAGATATTAAATATTCATTATCCCTTTTTAGATATATATATGAATTATAAAGTTAATTAAAATATAGATAATAAATATTCATTATCCCTTTTTAGATACTTTATATATATGTATATATGACACGAGACAATGGCTACATCTTTATTTAATTGATGATACTTATTATGGATATTACATTAAAAAAAATTAAGTACGAGCACTTTGAATGTGTAAAATTGATCGGTATCATATGAAAGCTTTCTCATTAATTCCCATATACCTAACATTGTATCTGTTAACACAAACCATTCCATCCTTTTATGCCGAAGACATTGATGCACTTTATGAATTTCCTTGCCCTCGTTACGGTGGATACGAAGAAAATGGACACATGAAGGAATTGCAAACCACCTCCAAGGCGGAGGAGATATCAGGCTTATAAAGGAGACAATAATTGAAAATGTCGAAAGGATATCTCAACTTATCACTCTTTAATTGAGAAATTAAGCGTATCCAATCGTATATCATTGTACTTTTATTTGAGTTTATTATTTATATTTTGTAGTTGGATAATTTTATTCAATGAACTAAAAGTCCAATGGTTGGCTATTTTAGAATTTATTATTTATATATAATTTTCTCCTCCATGTTTGTCCCTTTTCCTAAGCTTTTTTTCTTCTCTTCTTCTAATTCTTACCCTTTTTTCCTTCTTTTCATTCTCTTAATTCGTTTAAGATCTTTGTCAACTCTAGATTTTTTCGGAGACCCCTCATCAAATCTCATCAAATGTGATAAAAAGAAAATTAAAAATACTTTGGTCTTCTGTTTATCACCATAAAAAATAAAAAAAATAAAACACCACTTTACATACACTACCAAAACTACCCTCACAAACACAAATCTACCTCAACAACAACCAGCCACATCAATATATCACCATTGTCCTCTTCTAAATCCCTGCAGATCAGTCCACAACCATTTATGTAGTTTTCCATGGACAAAAGCAACACATCAGCCCCCCGCTGGTCCATTAGTTCTGATCAGTCAACCACGCTACAGCCACCACATATACATTGAAAACCTAACGGAAGGACCATTCCGTGTCCAACACCTTTCATCCAACTGAGAGAGGCGTGAACGAGGAGTTTCACGAGAGCCTTCCGAATTAAATTTTTTTCATCTTTACTCTTTCTATTAGCGTTTATTTTATTTGTTTAAGTTGCATTTTGTTACTATTATTCTGATTAAAAAAAAAGAAGAGAAAAAAAAAGAAAGCAAAAAAGAAAGAAATAAAAAAATATATGAAAACAACCAAACAAATCAGTCCCTACAACACCACATCAACAATACTATCTACATCAGCAACAACTTGTGTAATATAAGTTGTTTATTTTCATAGTTAAGTAATTTGGTTTTTAAATTATTCTAACATTTTGATTCATTGCATTTTACTTCTTTGGTGTAACACTTCTTATTCAAATTATCATTAATAGAATCTTTTGTGCCTAAAAAACACTTATTGAATTATATTTTTTTTCTCATCTTCTATTTAAAAAACACTTATTGAATTATATTTTTTTCTCATCTTCTATTTTTTTTCATTCATAATAGCATTTTCTATTAAATATGGAGCATATAAAAAATAATAGAATATTGTGACTTTTATTTGATTAATTGTTTGCACTTAAATTAAGTTCTATAATTTTTTTAATGAATTCTACTCTTGTTTAATCTAATAAAAATTTAGAATTAGTTTCATCATTGCATTTTACTTCACTTATGAGAATTGAAGTGCATCTTTATAATAGTTATCTATGTATTAGTTAATAATCATGATATGAATCAAGTTAGATTTGAATTTGGCCTTAAAATATTCAATGACTAGTTTTACGAGATGAATCATATTTTTCAAAATGTATATTGAAATGAACTAACATTTTACAAAGAGAGATACTGGACACTTGGAAATATATTTTGATTAATTTTTAGATCAAATGAATTTCAGGAACATGTTATTTTAAAGGGTCGAAGTTACTAAATAAATCTTGTCAAATCTGTTAAGCTAGACTTTTTTGTATTATTTGAGACATATTCGAAGCTACAAGTGGAATTGTTTTCTATGATTTAAGTTAGGATGAAAACTAAACATCTCAACCTTTCCAAGCATATATGGTATGCTCATTAATGCATCTAGATGAGAGAGAACGATGTGTTTAAAGTCATGACTGAAAATCTACAAAAAAGTATGCTAAAATTAGAGATTCAGGATACATAAAGGAAGGTTAGCATAAAAACTTTGTTTTTATTATCCTATTTTATATATGTATTTAGGAGTTTATTTTATTGTTGAACTTATATTAGTTGATTATTAGTTTAGACCTATTACTTTCAACCCAAAAGGGGTCCATTATGGTTAATTAGAGAAAACTATATTATGTTGCTTTAGCTACAAATCTCAGGAGAAAGTTGGAGAATAAATGTGATTTTTTTTATTTATGGCAAAATAATCTTTTTTTTAAAGGTAAAGATCGTATACTAACTTATCAAAAATTAACTGGTTTTATGGCATCATTCATATAATTAAGGTTTTGAGATACAATGTTATCTCTATATTCAAGTCTTTTTCCAATACTTTAAGTTTTTAGATATAAGGTTATCTCTAAGTTAAGATTCTATCAAACATAATTTTTAAATCTACTTTATCGAGAGTTGCTTGACCACGCAATTAAAAGTTCAAATCAAAACATCTAGTATCCAACCTTAAATTTACAAATACCATAGATTCAACCTTGAGTGATGACTTTATAACTAATAATTAATAGAATATCATCAAGTTTTTGACAATTAGACTGCGTATAATTATACAAAACCTAAACAAATCAAATATTAGAAAAGAATTGTTATCTCTTACACATACACTAAATATGAGGGTAAAGGTTGTATGATCATCATAAATAGCAATAGTCGTTATACCAATACAAAATTTCTAGTTGCGTAACTTATTTAGGCCTAAAGTTTATTCCCCATCCTAAAGGTGGGCAGCCCTAGCCTTCTTTTAAATTGACCAAACATGCTGACATATCCAAGCCTAGTATCTATATACATGCTGACATATCCAAGCCTAGTATCTGTATTTTTTTTTTATTTTTTTAATTATAATTATAATTATTAAAATAAAATTAATTAAAAATTAATTTGTGTTATTATGTTATTAACTTTTTTTGAATAAGATTGTAACATTTCTTAAAATATTAGCTAGAGCTTAAAATTTAACTCTTAGTAATAAATTATTATTTTAATATTTAAAAAAATTAAAATAACTAATTTTGAATTTTTTAAGTTAAATTGTGTTTTGATTTGGTGAAATTTGAACTTGTTAAGTCAATCGGGTCATATCTAGTTAATATTTTTATTTAATTTGAAATCCAAATTAAGTCAAGTTTAGCAATATTATCAGAAAGTATTCTATGACAATGCATAAATGATGTATTATTTTTATATGTTTGAAAGTGTTTGTGTGAAAATGATCATAATACTATTTTTTATAATAAAAAATTACTAAGAGTTTTAATTAAAAAGATATATTTCTTATCCTTAATTTAAATCATTTTGTTCTTATTATTGTTTTTTATTTTTATTAAATAAATAAATAGAACAAAACAATTGTATTTCTTTATAAAAAAAATTAATAAAATAATGAAGACTTATACTAACACTCATTTTATTATAATAGAATTTAAATTATTACTTTTATTATAAACAAGACATTAATCATCACATAACTAAATTAAAACATGTTAAAAGGCTCCCAAGGTCGGTACTTTAATCTACATTTTTTCTCTTAGCCTTTTTTTTAGTTAATATTATAAATTTTTTAGCATTTATTTTCATATGTAATTCTCAATTTATTTTATTAATTACATGTATCAAATTTTAATTTAACAATTAAAAATATTAATACTAGAAAACACGATGATAAATACTTGTATAATTTTTATTTTTATTTTTATTTTTATTTTTCATTAAAAAGAAAAGGGTGATTCAACTTGTAGTGGAGGGCAGGGCAACTCAAGAGTAATTTCTGAACCTCGTATCAAATTTAACATCCACAGCAAGCATAAATAAAGGTAGAACAAATATATTCTACATTTGACTCCCTCTTATCTTATCATCTCATCTTTTGCCTCTTGCCTCTTGCCTCTTGCCACCGCTGTTCCCGTGCCCCAGATTGCAAATTCATAGCCATCCTTAAGTGGAAGCTAATGGGATTGGGCTGCTTGTGAAACTACTACAGATACTGCAACTTTGGGCTGACTGAACGTCCGAAAACCATGCTGGGTTCAACCCTAGAAGAATGTTTGAGATCATTGTGGAAGGGGCTCTCACCCCATAAGCCATATCTTGTAGTCCTCTTTTGCTAGAGAACTGAAAGTCTAAGGTCCAAACCCATTAATGGACTCTCAGAGTTTCTTTTGATGCCATTTGTTAACAGTCTTCGATTAGTTTTGGACTGCAAACATAATAGATGCCAAGGCCCATCTTGTCTTGTGTAATTTAGCACAAGGCATAAATATCGATAGTAACTAAGCCTTGACCTTCTTGCGCACCATCACCGGCCTCTTCCAGAATATTAAGATGCGCCAGTTTGATTTTCACCGTCCTCTACTAGGTAGCCTGACTTGATTGGAGACCAGGCTAGTAGATGTACTATCTTCTTCAGTAGAAAGTGGAAAGCGATCAGCCAGTTGAACAATTCATAGAGAATCACATCAAGATTCGTTGGAGATTTGAGATGCAAGAAGTTCACCAAAAACCCATTAGCAAAATCCAATTAAGAAGTCCGCATTGAGTTGAATACGTTGAGATAAGTAGTGGTAGACAAAATGGTATCCTATATATTTAGACTAAATCCATGTAAAGTCCACCTAAACATTGTTGGATTTGAAGTAAAGGAGCATTACAACCTACAAAGATTAATGCATAAGTTATTAATCAGCTTCGCGTAATTAGTTTAACTAAAAATGTTGCTTTCACTAAGAATGATTTTTGAAAAAAATGTTACATTCACAGGGTTAGATTTATATTTTGATGTTAAATTTTTTACTATTCAATATCCAATATTACGCTATCACGCTATCGAGTATAATTTTTATTTTTATTATTAAATCGAACTGAAGTTTTTATAAAAAAAAATTTAAACATGCTATTCTATATTGAAATAAAACATCAAATCAATTAAAGTTTAAAAAAATTTTATAATATAGGTTAACATATACAATATAAATTTTATTATTTATTATTTTTTGTTTTGTGAGCCTGAAGAGGATTTTTTTTCTTGTACTATAAGGATATTTAGCAATTTATTTTTAAAAAATTTCTAATTCTACAAGGATCTTTCATGAACAACAATATAATTTTTAAATTTAAAAATGATTTTTTTAATGTTTTAAAATCTTTTTTCTTACAAGAATGTTTTATTTATCATAACTATATAAGGAAAGGAAAGTTGATAATATTTAATGAAAAAATATTTTGAAAATTTTCATCTTTCAAAAAGAGAATAAAAGCAACATCTATTACAAATATTTTTATGCTTATTTAAAATAATTAAAGTTGGTTTTAGGTTAATTTTTGCTATTACATGGTTTTATACTAACAAATATAATTTTTATCAAATAGTTAGATTGGGTTAAAATTTTATCATATTTTTTTTAAGATTCTTTTTTTATATTAGATTAAAACTTAAGATGGACTGGGTATTAGAAAGACCTTATAATAAGGTTCAAAAGCTATTATGTTAAAATTAAATTATTTTTCGTAGTTAATTTATAATTATTTTTTTTATTTGAAGGAGTATTTTTTTATTTTTTTATATTTATTTAAGATATTTTCACCTAGTATAAATAGAGTTATTTAATTTGTATTTAGATTTTTACTCAACAACCATGATTTATTGAGTAAAATTAGTATTTTGCTTTTAGCAACATGTTTTTTCTTCTTGGTTAAATAAAAAACAATCAAACTTATCAAAGTGAATTTATGATGTTATATGTATATATACACACACTTCTCATCCATAATTCACTAATTATTAGATGAGGTTTCATTCCAATATCCATAATTCACTAATTATTAGATGAGGATTCATTCCAATATAAGTATCTTGATTTAAATAATTATTATATATCACACTTCTTATCAAACACAAGGATTTAGTAAATCTTTCTTATGGATATCTAGATGTTTATATCTTGTATCTTATTGGACGTACGAATTTGAAGACAGGACCAAACAATTTTAGTTGCAGGAAACACAATCAAAATGATTGTTGCTTAAGATTGAACTGCAAGACCAGTAGCTCACAACAACAAGGCTTTCCACCCAGCTAGTCTGAAAGATCAATCGTGGAATTTTTATTTTGTTTATGAAGTCAATTCGATCATTGTTAGGATTCGATTCCTAAAAAGATGGACGAGAATAAAATTTTCGTGGACAGCTGATCTTGTTCTTTCAGTGAAATGCGTTACAGTTAGCTCTCTCTATACGACAACATGAAAAAAAAAAAATACACACTTGAAGGTCAGGGATTGTCTTCCTGTAAGAGAATCCCTTATAGATATGGCCAAGAATAAGAAACATTATTATTGATCTTTGAATATTGTGAAATCTAAGCTAAGATCTGGCTGTCCGCCTAGTCACCAACCCTATTTCATTGCTAGAAGAACATCATTTTGTTTACACACCAATATTTATAGACAATTTAAAATGATGTTCTTCCAAACAATGAAATACTTTCAGACAAGATTTTAATTTCAACTATATTCTTAACTTTGAAAATGAATAAATATCGACCTTCCGAAGCCATCATATGAATTATAGGCAGTGCAATCTCACAGCATCTCTCTTCCGCGAGGCTGTTCTAATGTCCATCAATCGAGGAAGTACAGGATGGATTAAGATTGTCCTCTTTTAGATTATCTGGATAGATTCAACTCTCTACAGCAATAAAATATGTAAAGCAAGCAGATACTTTGATTGACAACACAGAATCCCTCGTCCCTCTCCTCCCTCCATCTCCCTCGGAAAAGAGAAGAAAAGACTTCGATTTAGATTTTATTACTTTTTTTAATGCCTGTAAATTCGGATATGATATTTAAATCTACGTTCTTGATTGTAAACTATTCATTGCTCTCATCCATCATGATTTTCCCTTTTTAAATAAAATACTGTTGATTTTTTTCTGACTAGTCAGATGGAAAAGATTGATATTAATTAATAATTTTGAATTTTCATCCACGCTCAACAATTAATAGCATGACTCAACTCTTTCGCTGATTCATGGTTGCTCAAAATCATATATATGTGGAAGTATGATGCAAGCAATTCTTAAAATAAACAATTTAGATTTGAAAAGATTCAAAAAGATTTCTTTTGTCATTTATATCAAACCAATTGTTATTTTAACTGTTAATAGAGTCAAGTACGCTTTCAAATAATTTATTTTTATTTTTATTATTCTATTTATAGTGTAGCGTTTGTAATGTAGTGTGAGAATAATGATTTATTCAATTGTTATTTTCTATTTAAAAAAATATAAGACACAAGTGCGATTTCACTGGTTGATTAGAAATTCGAAGTCCCTGCACAATTTCCATCTTACATTTGAATACCTTTATCCAATTACTCAGAGATAGGTTAGACTTTTTTTCTTATTTTTATTTATGTTAAAAGAATTGTTGTTAGCGATTTTAAGGCTTAGTTTAGGAGATAAAAAGTGTGTGTGTGTGTTCAATATTATTGAATTAGAAAAAAATAATTAGAAATGGATTGTTACCTTCTAAAAATAATAAATAAAAAGCTTAAAATCACCATAAAAATTTATTTTCCTTCTTCCCTTTTATTTTCCTCTCAATGCCGCCTTGTTTTCCTTGCTCCTCTTTGAGATTTTCTTGTTCAAATTCTTTCTAGTACACTTTAATCACTAAGTTTATCTTTTTTATGAATTTTTTTGGATGAATCTTGATAAATTTTCACTTAATTTCTTCTCTCTCTCAAAACCTAGCATGACCATCTAAAAGTTTGATTTATTCAATTTTATCCTTGCTCAATATTAACATTCTTAGATAATAATTTCTATTCCAATAATTTCTATTATTATTATTTATTTTTTTATTCATCCTTCTTTTTTTAAATTTAAATTAAAATGCAGAAATTTAACCGGGAATTATAAATCACATATGGCACTGCTATGTCATGACAAACACCACAATTAATAACAAATACCAACATCTCCATCAATGATACAACACTTCTTCACCCTCCACACAAACTAAGATACTTGCAAAACCATTCTTCATGCTCAATGAGATACACTGACACGTTAAAGGTTCATAAATACCTTGATTACTAGGGAAGCTCATTCAAGTATTTCCAAGCCATTAGAACTAGAATTCAAACAATTCAACACACGACATTTACAAATATACACTCCCTACAACTATATTCTATTTTCTAATCATTTGTACTACTTTTCCTTTTATATTTTATTAATTTAACCATCAAAGAATCTCCAATACATGCTAGTCGTTGTTTGGTATGAAAATCTCGATACAGTGACTATCCTTCTTTGCACATTCTGCAACACAAAATTGGCAAGAAGTTAACTAGAAGCAAATGAACCAGTAACGTTGCCAATTTTAGTCTTTGATTTTCGGCCACCTCAATTACTTTTTGACGTAGGATCATGTGATGTTTGATAACCGCCCGCCGCACTCAATGTGTTTGGGAGTTTCTTTTCCTTCCTGTCTTTCATTGTCAAGTTGCTGGGGGTAGCAGTCTGTGACTTACATATGTATAGTCCTCGTGAAATAAAATACAATCTTTTCCCCCCTTTATTTTTTTCATTCCTCCCTCCCCTGTTAATTAATAAGTATTAGGTAGGGAATTTGATTTTTCTATAAATAAAAAATAAATGCACATTCAAATATTTGATTCCTTGTCACATAGCACTCTTTAATATATTTTTTTTAATTATATGGCAATTAAAATGGATATTCATAAGAAAATCAATTATTTAAATTCTATACTCTTTTCATATCGATGTAATTTTTTTAACATAAACATTCTTTTTTGTTAGCAGTATAGATTATTGAATAAAAATTGAAAACAATTAAAATAAATATGTGAAAAAACTCTAATGATTTTAAATAATGAGGATAATGTATCTCTTTAATCGTAACTCTCTTCCCTTAATCATGTGTTTTAGCAATATATAATTTTTTTGTTTTATTTTTCTAACAAAAAACATTTCTCTTTATAAGAATTATTGTAATTTTTTTTAAATAACAACTTATCATAATGTTAAAAGCACGTTTTAATAAATAATTATGAATTGATAATTTTAACATGAATTCATTAAAAAAATATATGGGTGTATATAATAACAAAATATAAATTTTATTTGGATTGAATATTTATGATAAGTTTTTTTTAAAGCAAAAAAAGAATCTACATATGAGATGAATATATAATTATTTATAAAGAAAAAATCTAATGTTATTTGAAAACTATGCCAAATGATTTGGTTATACTACCGCTATTCTCAAATTTGCTTATCATTAATTAAAAATAAATCTTATTTTTTTTAATGATTTCAAATATGCATCTCTCACATTGTTTATTTAGAAATATTAATAAATTATTTTAAATATCAATAATGAGATCTGAATTTATAAGGTAAAATAAATAAATAAATAAAATATATATGCATGATCACCAAACCAATGGTAAATATAATTCAGCCATTTGCCTCCTTGTTTTTCGTCATAATAAAATGGAGACAATAGCGCAGAAAATGTTAATACCTGTATAATATTAATTTATATTTTTCAAAATAAAAAAATAATGATGCTTGATAATATAGCTTTACACGACCCGCAGGCGACGCCGCGATTGCAAACTAGTTCCACGAGTATATGCACGTTTTCTTTTCAATTTTTCTGTCTTAACTCCAACCAAAACTGACTTAAAAAAATAAAAAATAAAAAAACCGCTGCAATTGCCCTTCTAGTCAATACTGACTCAATGATACAATTTTACCTTGTATGTGTGTGTGTCTTGCAAGACTTAAATACAGATTTTTATGGACTGCAATGACCATGTTACGGTTGAGTATGCTAACAATTTGCTTTTACTTTTGACTTTGAGGAATAAGAATTGGGAATCAAGATTTAATGATAAAGAAAGAATATGTCAATTTAAACACATTGGAGTGTTGTTTCTTATATATTCTTTACCGTTTAAAAAATCTCAATAAAACAATTATAAATACATCTTTAAAAAATTTCAATAAAATGATTATAACTATATCTTTAAATACTACTAAACATGATTATAATTTATTAAAAGTTTTATTCAAAATTAATTAAGATCTACTTCAATATTTTTTTAAAAAATTATTTTATTAAAATCTTTTTAAAATTACAGTATATCCTTAGTGACTTTTTTTTTTCATGATAGTTAAAATTATTTTATCGAGATCTTTATAATAATATTAAATATATCAAAAACAAAATCATAGTTTATCCTCAGTTACTTTTTTTTTTTTTTGTCATTTCTCTTTTCTACCGCATCAATTTATCTCTTCTTTTTTTATTGGTCATTGAATCTTCAATCTTATATTTTAGTGATTGGATTTTTATAAAATATTTTGTTGATTTTTGTTGAAGTAATTAATTTGCAAAAGGAAAATATTTAGAAATATTCATTAAACAACTGTTATTTTAAATAGCAGTGGCATAGAAAAATATATTATGAGATATGACTATTTCAAATAGCATATGTGTATAAAAATATAATTGTATTTTAACTGTATTAATTTTTAAATAATTTTTTTAACTTGCACTTATTTTCCTAAAACACTTAATAAACAATGCTATTATTTCAAAAAAAAAAAACCCTTGCCTTTGTTCATTTTATTCTTCAAGCCAAAGAGAATGGAGTTTACATGAGAGTAGCATGTTTTTAAATATAATTGTTAAATAATATTTATATAGACTTATTTACTAAAGATATAATAATATTTTTAGTTTAATTTATATTTTTTTTTGTATTTAGATTAACAACAAGTAATTATAATAAATAAATCATTGAGAATTTTAGTTTTTTTATTTATTTAATTTTAATTGTTTTAACAATGAAAAGGGTGAATACACAAGAATTATTCAAAGGCCTTTTTGTGTTTTTTCAAGTGTAACGTAAAAGTAAAGTAAGATGTGGAAACGTTCTTCCCAAAGTAACAATTTTGTGTAACACCCACAAGTGGGACTCTTGTTTTAGAAATTCTCTTTTGGCGAGTACTCGACTGTATGTGGGCAATTAATTAATAGAGTAAATACACACAATCATGTGCTAGAATTTTCATATCTTACATTTATTATACAACAATGGTAAGAATAAAATACGAAACGGCTTCTGTTTTTTCGTTTTATTTTCTTCTTTTTTGCAACAAAAAGAAAGTAATTGATCATATTTACGAATAACCTTTTTGAATGTTTAGCATGAATTGCAAGTGGATTCACATTTAGGCATTAACATAAAAAATAAAAAAAATTATCCATACCTTCTCTTTATTTAACTGAACTGAAGAGAAGGCATGTAAAAAGAGGTATAATAACCCCAAAACTGGAGGCAAAAAAGAAAAACCAGAGATCGTATTAGCTATTAATGAAGATTTAAACGTTAAAGAAAGAAGATGAAGGCTCTAAACTCGTAATCGCAGGCACCTTTGCCATCTCTTAACGGTAGAATAAAATAAATTCATGTCGTCATAGCATCATGTTTTGCTTGAGTTTTTGGAATTTATTTTTATATTTCAAAAGTGAATAATTACGAAGATATGGTGCTGCCACTCGAATAGCTTAATTATGTCAAAACTACAATTTTACATGATAAAAACGGAATGGACGTTACCTGGTTGTTGAAAATTTTAAGTGTTGGTGATTTTTATTTTATCTGTACTTCCATCAATAATATAGCTGCTAATGAATTTCTATATGGAAAAAGTATACTAAACAGAAAACAATACACATATAATTTCAATTATAATTTTATTTGTGTTTGAATTTATTTTTCTGACAAAATTAACTTGTCGATGATTTACATATTGTTAATAGAAATTCTTGTAAATCTTTTCCAAACTCACAAAACTTTCTTGAGAGACTAAATTTATTGGTAATTATGAATGTAATTATTAATGGTAAAGTCTTGTAATTTTTTTTCAACTCTTTAAAACTTTTCAAGGAATTTATTATGTCAGTCATTCCATCGATGATGCAAAGTTCGTCGATAATTCTATCAGGTATTGTATTTAATATTTTAAAAAACAAAAATAAATAGAAACAAATTAAAAGAAAAAAAACTAAAAAAAATTAACTAAATATGTATTGCTAATTTAAAAAATATAAGTTTCAATACAATTTATCTAGAGAACAAAAACTAAAGGAGAAGGAGGCGAAGGCAAAGGAGGAGGAGACAAAGGTGAATCTTCATTGGAACCACGTGGGTAACGAGATAAACTACATGTAGAACCGAGGTTTGACAACAATTCATTGTATAATCACCTAAGTTTGGTTGTTTTGGACCTAAGTTAGGTCATGTCAGCACTAAATCGAGTCATTTTAGCTTTAGCTTGTTCCCGTACAATTACCTGGATGGTTGGAGATCAGGAGCTCAAACCCGATTGCGAGAAACCAACAGTTGATAAATTACTCGTCCGTATATCCTTTATCATGGTGTTTAAAATACTATACATTCAATTTCTATCAAGTTCATCAGACGATTTAGTCTTCAACCACAAATCCAGATCAAGTTTCAGAAGGGTCACAGGATCGTCCATGTATTTCTTTGATATTTTTATGTTTTATACCAAGAATAACACAACCTATATGGTAAAAATAAATTATTGGTTAAGATAACGAAATATAAAATTTGAACATTTTAAAAAATAAAGCATTTTGAATTCAATTTTATCTAATAGCATTATGATTCTCTCACACCTTCCCCACAACAACATTGCCAGCCTAATCTCAGTGAAGTTCTTCTTACACGTCAATTTTATAAAATAATTAATCTATTAAATTTTTTAAAAAAATGACTAAATTAAACTAATAATTAAAAAAATATATGTATATATTAACCTTGAACTTTCTAAACTATGCATCAATCTTAAGTTTTTATTCAAGACTTTTGGGAACCTGATTCATCTTAAACAATGACACTTTCATCGACGATTTCATCATCGATGTTATCAAATAAGCAACCTTCATATTTATAAACTTAAAATTTCATTAGTTCATTGAAATTAATTATTAAAAAATTATACATTATTGTTTAATTTTTAGTCATTAGGGTATTACATGTTGTTTTCTATTAGAAGAACAAGAAGAAATGGAGAAATGGGAGAGAGGGAGGACCTCTGTCAAATTATAACTTAAATATTACTGATGGATTCACTAATGAGTATTATCAATGGGCATATTTCCTTAATAATCTATTCTGTAATAATAAGAAGTTGTTTTCCTTCTTTATTTTCAACAGTAACTCTATTGGTATTCACCAATGAGAAAATTCTGTCAGTGAATACTGATGAAAATAGCAAGGAAATATTACATCGGTAAATGTCATTTTAATTTACCAACAAGTTTTTTCATCAATATTTTTATTTGTATTTGAGAATTTTTTTTGATAATATGCCTAATCAAAAAATTATTGCAAAAGTTTCATCCAGATTAATATAAGTTATAATTAACATCATAGTACAATATTCTAACATCATTATTGAGCTAAAATTAAGCTAAAATTAATTTGATCAGTTTTCATAGTAACACTCTTTTATATTCATAGGTTAAGTTTCAATATAAAGCTCGTCTTTTAAGGAGAGAAACTAAGATGCTAAAATTAGTGAACACATGAGCAATATGGTCAACAGAACAAATAAATTAAACATCTATATCCTTTCTAATAACTTTCTCATGAATAATAATAAAATGAAAATCAATTTTTTCATGAAAAACTATGTTGTGACTTAAATAGATTGCACCTATATTGTCCCACCAAAGTAATGAAGTATATAAAAGAGAAATCTTGAGCTCATGAAGTAAAGAACACGTTCAAAAAAGCTTAGTTATTCCATTGGTTAGAGCTTTATACTCTAATTCTATAGAAAAACAAGCTACAATCTTTCGATTCACTAATTTTCAAGATTTTATTAAGTTATCTTAAAAAAGATGTTTTTATCATACATATTACTTGATCAATCAAAATATGTGTAGGCTTGCATAACAAAAAGGGAATTAAAGAAAAAATAGAGACTATGATCTAAAGTATTTTTCTTCATATAGGAGCGATCATTTTTTGTTCCTTTCGGTTTTTATCAAAAAATATAACCAAAACCATTTTTTTGAAAAAAAAACCTAAACCGAACCAAAACCAGTTCAAACCAACCTGTTTCTATTCGGTTCGATTATTTTGGGATAAAAACTGGTACAAACCAATTTGGATTTGTTTATCTCAGTTTGGCTTGGTTTTTTCTATTTTGCTCAGTTTTTCTCGGTTTTTTGGTTTTGCTGAATTTTTTTCCTGGTTTTTTTAATTTAGATTCAATTCAGTTTTTTGATTTCAAGCTTATAAAATCAAAACCGAGCCCAACCAGTTGATATTTTGAAAATTCTAGTCCATTTTTTAAAATTATTTTTTTATGGTTTTTTTTATTCAATTAGTTTTTCAGGTTTTAAAGCCTTGATAAGAACCTTTTAAGAGGCTTTCAAATGTGAACACATGAAACAATTGATGGTTTTTGAAAATGAGTGTCATAATCAAGCCTGAGTTGACCACTTTCAAGGCTTCTCCAAAGCAACTTCGATGTAAACATTATCAGAAACCACATAAAGTTGGTAGAGGAGGTGCACGCCTTTTATTTGGATCAACCTTACTCAATTTGAAGATTTATAGCTTCACATTCATTCATTCAAAGGTGTTAACTCAATCAACCTATAATTTAGAAATGCAGGAAAAGTTGATCGGCGACAAGATATTGGAGATTTATGTGGAAGAATTGAGGTGTAAACATCCAATTTCACGGGCATGAATTTGTAGAAGGGGTGTTTGTCAATTAAATAGTGGTGGTTACAGCCCTTGAGTTGGTCGAAAACACTACATTCATTCATCTAAACATTCTCACTCAGTCATCTAAAATTGCTAAGAAAGAAGATGAACAATGGTGAACAACACACCATCTTAGTTAAACCCTAGAAATTAGGGTTTTTTAATTTGGGATTTGATCAATTTTTATTTAGTCATCGCTCTTCTAATTCTTTTTAATTGCACCCGTAATTGTCTGTTAACCTTTAATTGCATTCAATTGCACCCCTACCATTTTAAAATATTAGACCTAAAGTTCTATGCCTTTTATAAATAAATCCTTGGTTTTCAATTTGTTTCATTTCATCATTAATTTACCACCAAAATTTCAATTGTTTTTAATTTGACCCTGATTTGACCAATTTCTATCCTCGAAATTGCACATCATTAATAGGTTGTTCCTTAGTCTTGGAAATCTTTAATTAAGACCTTCATTAGCCTCCAAACTTTAATTATTTTTATAATTAAGCCCTTGATTTGATCAATTAAACATTTCAAAGTCTAATTTCAATCCTTAAACCTCAATTTCTTCTAATTAACACCCAAATTGACTCTAAAAAATGATTTTCCTTGCAATCAAGTACTAAAAAAAAATTAATTAGCCTTTCTAAATTCTCATTAAGTCTTTAATTGTCCAAATTTTTATTTTTTTACCCTAAATAAAAATATTTTCACCGATGAGGCCTTGTATCAGTCAAAACTGGCTTATGAATCTTGTTAATCTTACACATTTTAGTTCTCCAACTTTTCCATTTGTTATCTTGGTTTTTTACCACCAATTTAGGTATTCTTCTAGGCTTTCTTCTTGTATTTTTCTCTATTGTTTTTTTAGGTTAAAAGTGGCTAACAATAATGTGTGTGTGTATGGAGGGGGGGTGGGAGAGAAACTTATGCTTGGCTTGGTAGTGTGTGTGGATCTTTACTTGCTAAATTGTGGTTAACTTACCCCTCTATTTTCTCTCTCTCTAGATATGTAGAGGATTAAAGTAAAGGCATAACGAGTTTTGAACTATAGTGTTTACCTTATTGTTTAAGTTGTTAACTAAGCTGAATGATTTATGTTTCATAAATGAGATTTTTTGATTTGGTATTAGACATTCATTATTAATAGTTTTTAAGAAGTTGTAAACAAATTGAATTTTCTTTTAATATGATTTTTATCATGTTTAAGAGTTGATGTTGTTAAGTGATCATTTATGAAATGCATATATTTAAGACCTTTTGGGGTTTAACATTTGTGGTTTTTTATGAACATTATAAAGTTAGTCTTTGTATTATCTAATATTTATGATACAAGCATATCAACGCCTAGTTTTGGAGGTGTGACACTTCTAAAGCATATATAAAATGACAATACTTATTCATAAGAGCAAGTTAAGTTAAAGTAATATATTGTAATGTTTCTATTATCCAACGATATAGAAAGTCATCTAAAAACAAGGAGTTTGGTATCTTTAACAACTAAATGCTAATTAATAAAGGACTTTATATTGGTTTACAAAAACTTATTTAGGCTTTCTCCTAAACATTATATGCATACTTTTGTTGACTAAGTTCAAACATAAAAGAGGTATAAACCACCTTTAAACAAAAAAAAATTATGAATCTTACCAAGAACTCTAATAGCAAACTGCATCCCAACACAATAATAAGATTTTGAAATCATACAAGATTTGAGTTAGTTACCAAAGTATAATCCATATACATTAATATGTATAATAAGTTATTATCACACATGTCATGAAAAAGGATGAATAGTTTACTTAAGATTATAAAAAAGTGATTAAGTTTACACACATGAGATGGATAATGCATTGTGGATATCAAATTTGTATATAAACCATTTCTTATGAAGTGTTAAAGCAAGTATTAAACAAATAGTTGCTGAATTTACCACATAACTAAAAGTTTCTCTTTAATCATCTATATCTTATGCATTATGGAATGTTTATTGACAATTTCAAGTTCAAGAAAAAGAAATCTAGACAAGTATCACACATGTAACAAAAAAGGATGAATAGTTTACTTAAAATTATAAAAAAATGATTAAGTTTACACACATGAGATGAATAATGCATTGTGGATATCAAATTTGTATATAAACCATTTCTTATGAAGTGTTAAAGCAAGTATTAAACAAATAGTTGCTGAATTTACCACATAACTAAAAGTTTCTCTTTAATCATCTATATCTTATGCCTTATGGAATGTTTATTGACAATTTCAAGTTCAAGAAAAAGAAATCTAGACAAGTTAAATAAGCTTTTTTAAGTAAAACAAGCATATATGATTTTTCAATCCTTAAATCAAGTTGAAATTTTATCAACATGTGTTATATAGACTAGAATCTATAATGAATTGGCTTGTTGCAATTGATTGAAGTCAAGATCATGCCCATATTAGATTCATAAGGTGTTGTTTCATATTTTTATTTATTTATTTAGTTATTTTTAGATTTTTTAATTGGCTTTTATAATTTTAATATCTAGTTTAGTTTTTCTTTTTCTAAAAAGATTTCAATCTAGAACCAGTGTAATTAGGAATATATATCATATTTTTCAATAAAAAAATATATAAATTATTTAGATTGATTATTAAAAAAATTATTCTAAATTTTTTAGTTTAGTGTTTTTTCTACAGTTTAAGGATTATAATTTTAGGAATTAAAAAACCCCAATTTCTTTCTTTAAAATGTAGGGTTGTGATATTTAGGGATTGAAAAATCCCAACTTTATATCTTTCAATATATCTTATGTGACACAAGTAGAAGTGAAGGCTAATGAGAGTATTTTTGTTTTCTTTTTCTTCTTTTTTTACCTTTTATTTGGAGTCCTTTTTGTATGTGTAATGCTTTTATTTTTATTGTTAAGATTTTCAGGAAATAAACCAAAAAAAAATTGAAAAAAAATTATTTTTTCATTAATGAAAAACTTGTTTTAATGTGCACAAGTCTTTCCATAATTATTGATTTGTTTCAAATTCCTACTATATTTTATTTTTCTTCTTTCATGAAAATCTATAATTTCCTTCTTCATCATAAAAAGATATCTCCAAAAGTTGACAACCATTTTTTCTTTCTCTATGAGAATCTTGAACTTTTATTAAAGTTCAAATTTTCTATTTTTAGATTGGAAAATTTTTTTTTTCAAATTTTCTATTTTTAGATTGGAAAAAAAAAATTCATTTCCTTCATGTTCATAATTACAATTAAATATTTTCATTATCTACCATTTCTGATTATATTATTTGATTCTTTATTATTTTCTTTTTATTTTATCTTGTTCGTCATTTTACTGCTTATTTTTTTTTAATTTTTATCATATATTAAAAAATCAAGAATAAAAAAGGGTTTATTACAAAGTAAACAACTACATCAAATGCAAAATATCAATATTTAGATTGAATGTTGGCATGTTGAGTTTAATTTTTTACAGTTGAGAATAATTTTCAAAGTTAAATCAAAATGTCCTACTTCGTTTCAAGGTTTCTTTTCAAAGTTACATCTATTTTTCCTTAATAACAAAATAAACAATAACCAAATACTACTTTTAACAAAAAAAAAAAAAACTAAAAACATCTCGTGTTTAGATTCTTATAGAAAGAAAAAATCAATAATAAATATCGATCGCATTGGTTATAAAAAAGAAAAAAGAAAAAGGAAGGTATATAAATAGTATATTTCACCTTCCAAATAAATAGGCCTTACTAAGTATATATATTCTCCAAGAAAAAAAATATACAAAATAAGAACACGTACCAAGGACACGGCTCAGCCATTAATTAACGTGAGCTCTGTATTTAAATAACTATCCACTTTGTTCTCGTTCTCAACCCTCTCATTCTTCAAACAAATCATCATTGAGAGAAAAACCAAAGAAAGCCAGATTCAGAGACAGAGACAGAGAGATGGAGGAAACTAAATCCAAGTTTAAGAGGATATGTGTGTTTTGTGGGAGCAGTTCAGGCAAGAAAGCTAGCTACCAGGAAGCTGCTGTCGAGGTGGCCAAGGAACTGGTAATTATATATCATACAACGGATTTACAACGGATTTTTCCTGATTTCTTTCACATATTCATCCCTTACATTCAAGATTTCTTTTAGAATAGCTTTTCTTTAGACCATTCCTATTTCTTCTTTTTTGCATTATTTCTTTTTTTTCTTTTTTAGCCTTCATCTCTTTCTGGGACTTAGACGTTCAGCTTTTCTCATCGAAGGAGATTCTAAAATTATCCTTCAGCGTTTGGGGATATATTAGAACTCAATGTTAATCCTTCATTCAACAAGCAATTTGGTTCGAAGTTTTTTTTTTTTTTCCTTGGTCTTGGTTATTGGCTTTTAGTGCAACAAACACCCTTTATTTTCTGTTCTTCAAGTTTTTTTCATTTCGTCTTCTTTTCCCTTTACGTTTGTGTATTCATTTCATCCATTTGCCTGAAATGATTTTGCTTTGTGTTCCTGCTATAAATTATTATTTTAAAAAACAAAACAAAAAACGTCTTCTAGTGGGTGTGGGAGTGGTGGCGGTGTGTCTGCAAGTTGCCACAAAACAAGCTTTCAACGTGGGCTTATGGTTATTAGAGAAATTAGCTGGGGGAGAGAAGGTTTAGGGTTTATGTTTGGCATCAGAGAATGCTAGCTGTAATCTGCCTGTCAGTTGAGCAGCCTTCTTGCATGATCCTTTGTTTTTGGTTTTGTATCAGAACTTGTAATTAATTTTGTTTTTTAATTTCAAGAAAATGGAATTATTATAATCAAAATAAAAACAAGATGAATATTCTTTGGTTAATTCTCTGGGGGAACCAAACGTGCTACCTCGGTATCATGACTCTTTTAAGCGTGTTATTTTTGGGCACTCCTTCACAAGCTTACCCTTCATGATTTTCGTTTATGGGGTTCTCCGCCAATATATTTAGAGTACTAATCACGTTTACATTTTGCTTGAAATTTATTTTGAATTGATTTGACTTGCTAATTGAATTTTTTTTTTCTTTGGAATAGGCATTGAAATTATGGGATTTATCTGATTTTAAATTAGTGAAAAATCATCATTTACCTAATTTTTAATGAGTTAATTCTGAAACAATTTTGGTATAATTTGAAAATCCTTGAAAATCTCTAATCTTAATTGATTGTAGAATTCATTTATAGCAATTGAGACTTTCCAACACTAAAATCAAATAAATAATATTGAAATAATTTCATTTTCCCTTAACTTCCCAAACAATCTTGTCAAGAGTTTTTATTGGTTCCACAGGAAGGTTATGGTTATCATTGTCATCTAATGAATTCCATAGCTTAATGAATATCTTGTGTTGATGATGGTTGGAATTTGTGACACGTGTTAATTGGGTTTGGTTTTCCACGAATCCTGAAGGTTGAGAGAAGAATTGATTTGGTCTATGGAGGCGGGAGCGTGGGGTTAATGGGCCTTGTTTCTCAGGCGGTTCATGATGGTGGGCGCCATGTTCTAGGGTTAGACTCTCTCTCTCTGTACTTGATCCTTGTATCTTTGAATGGCAAGTAAAAGAAGCCTGCTTCACAGGACATGCATCATTTTATCTCATTATATTTACCCTCCCCTGTGGTACATTGACACTGGGTTGCACACAGGCATTATTCCTTTGCTCATTTGTTAATTATAATAGTTTTTCCTCTTGAGCCATGCGAATTTCCCAATCTCCTATGCATTGGAATTCCCATTTATCAAACCTGCTCAGACATCATGGGATCATATGAGAATTTAACATTTCTTATCTCGATTTCTTTGAAACAAAAAATAGTGTTTCGAGCATATTGATTTCCTGGCTAGTGACTGGACATGGTACTAAACTTACTGTTAAAGGTTTGTGTTTATTATGAACATGTCTAGATTCACTAAAGGTGCATGTGTTCAACATGTTTGGAAGCTTTTCTAGCAGCCTTGTGCATGAGTTGGATAAAGCGGATCTGTTTCGGTCCTTGCAATGTCAGTATAATTATACTGTGTTACTGTTAGAAAGAAAGAGACTGAAAAGGCTGGTAGAAAGTATGCAAACTTTAAGGCAGTGATTGGAGCACCTTTCGTTTCCATGAATGGAAGAAGGCTACTAGAATTTTGATTCTTAAGAAGACTCTGCTAGCCCTGCAGTCGGATATACTGTTATTGAGGAGGCATTTTACAGATTGGAGGCCTGTTTTTAGATTGTTAAATGACCATATCGGGACAGCCAAATTACTTCCTTCATTTCAATCAAACTCATTGAATTTTCAAGAATGTTTTACATGCATTATGCTCTTTTATTCCTTTGAACCTGAAGTTAGAACTTACAGTTATTGGATTTTTTTCTTTCTTGCAGAGTAATCCCAAGGTCTCTAATGCCCAGAGAGGTATGTTACACAAAAACTTTCGAGTATAAGACAAAACCTCCATTTTTGTTTTACATTGTCATATGTTTTGTTTCCGCATTGAGGACAATAAAATGAAATGGGTCCTTTTCTGATGAGACAATATTATGTTATTGGTCACATTTAGGGTTATTTGAGAGTTTTAACTTCGTCTTTTTTTTCTTTTTCTTTTTTAAATTTGATTATTTTTAATATTTTTTAATCGTTTTAATGTATTAGTATTAAAAATAAATTTTACAAATATTTTAAAAAATAATAAGTAACACACTCTAAAACACCTTAATATTAAAAATAAATTTTAAAAATATTTTAAAAAATAATAAGTGACACACTCTAAAACACGTTAGTTGGTTTTGTCCTGCCATTGTCTTTGTATTTAGCGACACTGTCCATTTTGCCAGGCTCTCAAAACTGTTTACGCTTAAATATTAAGAAGCAGATGTGTGTGTTTGCTGGCCTTGAGAAAAGTCTAATGCTGTTAAACTAAATGAGGCATTAACTAATGACAAGTATTAAATATTTTGTAATGTATAAAATCTCGTTGCAGGTAACAGGCGAGCCTGTCGGGGAAGTTAGAGCTGTGTCTGATATGCATCAAAGGAAGCATAAAGTGGCCCGCAAAGCCGATGCCTTCATTGCCCTTCCTGGTAAGAATTTGATCTGTAGATTACGTACTTCTATGGGTCTTACATACTTGGTCTCTTTCCATGTAAAGTTTGCCAAAGTGTATGCCTATATGGACATACGTTAAAGTGCTCGAATTTGACTTTTGTCAACGCCAGGGGGCTATGGGACACTAGAAGAATTGCTTGAAGTAATTACATGGGCTCAACTAAATATCCATCACAAACCTGTAAGAATTTTTCTCTTATTTCATTTTTTACTGAACACATGATATTTTGCATGGAGGGATCCAAAGATTTGCTTTAGAGGGGCCAAATATTAAGTAGAGCCCTAACTCATTGCATAATGAAAAGTAAAACTATGAAATTTTTATGAAAAAAAAATATTAGTTAAAATGATCAACATGCTCTTTTCCAAAAACAAGAATGATTTCATTTTATTAGCATTTGTCTCTTACGGGTAAAGATTCATTGACCAAGAATGATTTCATTATTTTTATTTATTTGATTAACATTTTTCTTTGCTTGATAAGGAACTAGCATTCACAAAGAATGGATAACAAACTGAATATTGTTAGAACAATCAGTGGTTCATAGATGGTGATGATTAGTTATGATTATCGCCTATGTTTCAGTTTTATGTACTTTTAAAAGACATTTACATGTTTATTTTTTCAGAGTTTTATAGAACGTCCAAGAAGAAGTATCCAACACCTTCCTAGCATAAAAAGGAAAATAATCATGGAAATCCATTCAATATTTATACTACATAAAGAGCGATAAAAAGAATTTCTTTGATTTTGTTTAAATGAACGTCCAAGAAGAAAGTAGATCAAGGTGTGTCCTTCGATGTTACTGGAATTTCATCTCCCAAAATGATGAGGATTTAAGATATAACTATGTACTAAGTAACTGAATCTTGGTTAGCTTCCAAATTTTAAATGTTTTTCTTGAGATCATTCCCCAACACATAGCATCAGCCCTTGTCGTTGCGCTCACTCACATTTTGTCATGTTTCAAGTTCTAGAACTCTCTGTACAGCATATATATCTAGCATGTTAATATATTTTAGTCTGCTTATAAGCTTGGAATGTGTCCGATATGTGTCATGTTTCTCGAGTTCGAGGATGTTTTAGGGTGATGCATATCGCTTCTAAAGCTAACTTGTCATCATCTTGGTCAATGGATCTTATCGATTGTACTAGAAAAGTAATGTGGCATTGAATCAAATCATGTGACCCTTCAATGGATTCACATGCAAAGATTAGCTTAAGATATGCGATTCTTGTAATCATATTCAAGCTCCATGATTTTGGATGAGATATTGATCTGTTGGATATCCCTTCGAATGGGAGAAATTTCCTAACTGAAACTCTTAAAAAAAAATGAAAGTAGCGTTGGTCAAGATAAAGTTTCTTGTTAATTTGATGTTTTCACATTGATATCATACTAATATAGTTTATTAAAGAATATTAAGCAGTGGGTTTTTCGTATTATTTATGCAGGTGGGCCTCTTGAATGTAGATGGGTTCTATAATTCATTGTTGTCTTTCATTGACAAGGCCGTAGATGAAGGCTTCATATCACCTGCTGCACGTCGCATTATCGTGTCTGCTCCGACAGCCAAACAATTGGTCAGACAACTAGAGGTAGATAATCCTTTCTTTTACATAAAACAATCCATTTCATCTTGTTTAAGTGAGATTATGTATCTTAGCAGTCAAGTTCCATTAAAATCACTCTCTTAATATAATTAAAAAAATAGTATGGTCCCACTTAGCCATGAGCATGGCTGCTGTATGATAAGTTGGTGCTGATTTTTTTATTACATGGTAGACTTACATTATCTAATTATTGTTTTTGGGTTCCTTTTTCCACTTTCTTTGTTACTCCAGGATTATGTGCCGGAATACGACGAAATAACAGCCAAGTTGGTGTGGGATCGAGGAGGTTGATAGATTGACTGCCTGAATCAGCGGTCGCTTAGTAATCTTTTTGCTTAGGTATATACAGAATGGTCTTCTTCAGGTTTTTCCTGCCTAGTGTATACAAGCTTTGAGAAGAGGAGCTTTTTGGGTGTCCTTTTGGCGTTGTGTCAGCTCTGATGTCTCAAAGTCTCCCTTTTGTGTGAACTTGGAAGGAAGGAATGGAATCAGTTCAGAATTATTTATATTTATATATCCAGGAAGGATAATACTATATATTTTATGTAGTCAGAATTGACCGCATCCAGTAATAAAAAAAAATCAAAAGGGTGAATTTATCCACAATAGATTTCATTAAACTAGAACTAAAAGAATTTATTTTTCCTGCTTATAAACCGAACCAGAACAGCTATTTCGGTCTTTCCCATGTTAATTTTGAGTGCCTAAGAGTCCATGTTACTGTCAGGACACGCCATGACCACGCTTTTAACCGATCGTCTTCAAGCTCAAGCCAAGGTACCTCGTATGGCTAATGTGTTTTGCACCAAAGTGATCAAATTATCTGAACCTTTTTCGTCCTTGCCACCCCCCACGTTTCCCACCATTACGATTCAAGTTTTGTGCGCATACTATCTCACGATATTAGACATGATTTAAGGAGACAATACTCACGAGGAAAAACACTGTCTTCCATGAAGCCCAACGACAGTGATGTGACCGTGGTTTGCAGATTTGCAGACTTTAGAGCCATTCAAATGTTTGAGAATGCTCTGGAACTATTAAAAAAAAATCCAGAATATTTTAAGAATTGTTTCATAAAATCCATGGCAAAGAATATTTAAAAAAAATTATTTCATAAATTTTGAAAATCTTGACTGTTGACTAATTAATTTTAAACAAAATTATTTCATAAATATTTTCAATAATACAGAAAAAAAATCTAAATTGTTCCTTAAGTTTTCTTAT
This sequence comes from Populus euphratica, assembly GCF_000495115.2. Lineage (NCBI taxonomy): Eukaryota > Viridiplantae > Streptophyta > Magnoliopsida > Malpighiales > Salicaceae > Populus > Populus euphratica. The sequence continues at coordinate 411,580 of NW_011499972.1, forward strand.
AACATATTAAAAAATTTAAATGACTGAGTATTTTCAAAAAAAAAAAAAACTAAGTGAGAAGTTTTTTACTCCTTAAACATTTCAAAAGTCTAAGTGTTTTGTAAGTAAAAATTATTGTTTGCTGTTTCTTAAACATTTTAAAAATGTTAATGATTGAGTACTATCAAAATTCTTTTATTCCTTAAAATTTTTGAAATTTTATTTTAATAAATACTATTCTTCTAATTCCTAAAACATTTCCAAAACTTTTTAGTTTTTGAACAAAAGAAATATTTTTTATTTATTAAGCATTTCCACAATTTAATTATTAGTCATCTTACCCTTTATTGCAGTTTAGTAGAATTAAGTTGAATTGAATAAAGCTTACAACCACCAAATCAATTTTGTCTAAATGTTTTTCACAAACTCTTTGCGAAATCGACACAAACACGTGAGAGATTTGAAGAGTTTCTACGTCATTTTTTTATCATTGAGATTGTCTTGCATATCCAACTGTCTATACAAATATTATCTTAGTGTTCTTGTTTTATAATATTATTTTTCATAGTATTTTGAAAAACAAAATCTTTCATTAGAGGTATTATAACAATTGATAATGGAATTAATTTGTTACAAGTTAAAATCCTTAATAACCAAGATAAATAAATAAAATTCTCTTCAAATAAAAAAAAACTAAAACAAACTCATAATATTTAATAAAAAAATAGAAATAAAAAAATTATTTCACAAAAAAAACTTTTACATTAATCTTCTCGAGCCGGAAAGAATTTTTCCTCAATTTCAAACCTCATTTAAAAATAATCATCCATCGTAAACATCCTTTTATGTGGTCTAACCCACTGTAAGCCCCTAACACAATAGTTTACAAAGGGTTACCCCATAATGAATCTTTTTCACAACATTCTTATATCAATTATTTTATTATAAATCTCATTACCAAGATTTTTATTAACAGCAATTGATGTTGTTATAAACAATATATTAGTTTTAGAATTTTTTTTTCTCAAGAGTAAACCTCTTCTTCCAACCAAAACCATAAGAAATCATTAGATTGTAATATTGATTAACAAAAAATAATGAGGTTTTTTACAAGTTAAAACCCTTAAAAACTAAGAACATTATAACTATAGAATAGACATCTAAAATATTTAAATTTTATTCATTCAAGTTCCTCTTATCAAAAAGCTATTACTATTATTTATATAGAAAAACTAAAAACCTTACTAATACTAAATAAGAAAATAAAAAAAATAATAAAGAAAAATATTTATTAAAAAAACACATGCATCGCATCATTTTAAATTAAATATTTAATACAATTGGAATATAATTATTGGAGAAATATTCTCAGTACAAATATAATTTCTCCTAATAATTAACTTGTATTCAAAACCACTACAATTTTCTCTAATTAAAATCACTAGTGATTTCTACTAGTGATGATAAAAATGCTTAATAAAATCTACAAATCTTTACTTCTAAAGTTAGTTGCAATTTCAGTAACAAGGCCAAAGACCAAATTGGTACTATTTCTTATTTGTGATTCAAATTGGTTAAGGCTTTTAGAGTCAAAACACCCCCTCTCCTCCTCAACCATAATCTCATATCTTTGTAAAAGTATTTTTTTTCGTTTTATAATCAGCAAGTGGAAGATCAGAAGATTACAGCAAAAGAAGACCAATGTCAAGTTGTGTCTTTTCTAATGCGTTGCATCTCACATGCCTTCATGTTTTGGCATTTCCTCTACTACACTCCAGAAGTTTCTCCCAACAATTAATAATCCTCTAAAATGATTCGATTATCCAACAATTGAGGCACAATTGTGATTATGAAAGTATATTTTGAAATATTTAAACTTTTAAATCATAATAAACCAAATAATATTTAGCATAATTGAGAGGGAATGACTACTTATTGATAGAGTTTCCATCTATCTTTTTTAATAGCATTAAAACAAAATTAGCACCCTTCATTACAAGAAATCCATTTCATGATTCCAAGTTTTGTGTGGTGTGTGCCTTTCTAATCTTACTTATAATTAATAATAACAAAGATTAAACGGAGAATTTATAATGAATCAAGTAGGATCATGATTGTGCATTATCGATGATAAGTGTTTCGGGCCTCACTCATCTATATAATCAACTAATTAATGGAAAGTACATTACGTTCCTAAATAAAACAAATTGCAGTCATATCTATTTACAGTGAGAAGAAGTTGAATGCCTACTTATTTTTTACAACTGATTTTTATATATTTATACTAAATCCTTGTCTAAATTTTCAAATCTTATATAGACAACTAGCCCATCTGAATTAATTTATTCAATAGACAATTTATTCCTTATAGAATTTCTTTTTAATTCAAATAAAGATGATGTGATCTGTTGGGATGGGTTGGATTTCCCTTTTATTTGGAAGATCTCATATTTATATTTAGTTCGATACATAAAATATTATTAAGTCCAAAGAGAGGGAGTTTTAGTTTGTTTGTTAGGGGGTTGTAAACACTACTTATGAAGAGAGAAAGAGATATGAAGAAATCGCAATTGTTTGAAATAGTATTTTGAGAAGATAGTTGTAATTCTTTATTTGTTGATAATTGAGATTTTGAATTAACTAAAGTCTTGTGACTTTTCCTCCAATATTAAGGAGGTTTTCCACGTACAAAAATGCTTTGTTCTTTTTATATGACTTTGGTTCAAATTTAACTCTATCTCTATTTAATTGCTTCACGACAATTTACATAAAGAAAGAGAAAAAAAATATTTTCATTATTTTATTATTGATTTAAGTATCTTGAATTAATTTGTGACTTGGATATTGCACTCAAAATTATTAAATGCTTTCATGAGATGTGATTGAGTTGGTTAAACTTGGATATGAGGTATAAATTTAGTAGGTGTAGATATATAAGTGATATCTATCTCATATATATATATATATATATATATATATATGAAATAGCTTTACCACCTAATAATTTAGATAATTGGATTAAAGTGGTGTCTTTTTCTTATATGTAAACTCTCACACTTAGCAACCCAAATGACTCCTCGTTGCAAATTTTTTAACACAATAAAGAATAAATTAACTTATCAATTGAGTTAAAATTATACTTAACTTTGGATTAAATTATATTATTATTATTGTTATTATGAAAATAAAATACTAGTCCTTTGGGAGATTGAAAAATATATTTTTTTGGCTAGATCATATGAACAATGAAGTACTTTTCTAATTTTTTTTAATTGAAAAATTAAATCACAATACTAATCCTGGCAAAAGACAAAGCAAAGTCATGGGATCTTTAAAAGTTAGCTTCTTACATAATAATAGACAATACCTAAAAAACCCTCGATTCAACTTCAATTGATCTTGAAAACCCATTGAATTATGATTCTAAAATGAAAATTTTCAACCCTAATAGACAACACCAAACAATCAATACTTACAAAAAAAGAATTTCTAATTTTATCTTCAATTTCTCTTGAAAACCACAAATTCCTTCACTACCAACCATTTTCACTCAATTACCACAAAACAACACCAACCCACTTCAATTGCTCACTTAATTCATGTCCAAAATCACAACTTTCCCAACTTCAAAAAAAATATCAAATTAATACAATAAAAACCCTAAAAAAACCCATATTCATTGCAACAAAAATTTTGAACTAGAGTAATTTTCAATCAATGAAGCAAGAAAATAGGCAGCCAATTCATCTTATTATAACAAAAGCTAAATAGTATAGGAAAATCATTTTAAATCAAGAGACATTTCCTTATAGATTGTAATAGTAGTTTTACTTTCAATTTCTCATCTTTTTTGTGAGATGCTTCTTTCGCTTTTTATTTCTTTCCCATCAGGTGGGTAGCGTTCATGCCATTAAAGAGACATGTGTGACACTTTCTAATAACCAAATCTAACCACTTGTTGTCTCATTAAATACACATTCATATCGTCTTCCACATGGTATGATGTGTGTAGAAAAATAATTTGTTAAATTGTTGCCAATGATAGATTGTTTGTGTTTTTTCTTTCTTTTATCTTCCTTAAAAATAAAGGTGCACAATTGTCCATTTTATTTTTTGTTTATCAAATCAGGCATATTTGTCATACTCAAGTCTCTTGGGTCTAGCATAGTTGTCATACCCAAGGCTAGGCCAATACACCTTGAGTCTGGCATGGTTTGCCAAACCTAAAGTGCTTGGGTCCATGTCAAACTCATGCTTTTAGGTCTGTTAGACCTTCATCCAGGTCTGGCAACCATGTCAAACCCAAGAGTCTATTTTTCATCTCGTTGAATGCGCAATCGTGCCCTTTTCTATATGGTATGGTGTGTGTAGAAAAATAATGGTTAAATTGTCACTGGTGATAGATTATTTGTGTTTTTTCCTTCTTTTCTCTCTTCTGAAAATGAAAGAGCATAATTGTCGTCTTTATTTGTTGTTTGTCAAATCAAATATATTTGTCATACCCAAGTACCTTGGGTATGGCATGAATGTTATACCCAAGAGTTTGTCACATCTAATGTACTTGGGTCTATACCACACCTACACGCCAGGATCTGCCAACCATTGCCAAACTTAAGAGCCTTGGTCTGCCAGACCCGCGACCAGGTCTATCAACCATACCAGACCCAAAAGCCATAGGTCTGGCAATCATGTCAGCCCAAACAACTTTGGTTTGAGTAGATGATAAATAAAATCTGGTGACTTATAATTTTTTATAAAAAATTTAAATTATCCTTAAAGTATACTATATATAAATTCAAGTTCAAAAATTATTTATAAACAACAAATTATCAAAATCTAATTTACATTTTAGATCTAAAAATTCAAATCATAACTTCCCATTGAAATAGTTTATTTTTTAATTTTATGAATTTTTTATTCTTTTAATAGAAATTTATTCTTTTATATTTTTTTCTCTCTTCTTTTTCTCTTTTTTTTTTAACCCAATGCATGGGTCAAGCATGACCCAAACACTTGAGCCTAACAACTATGTCAAACCCAGCGACGTAAATCTGGCGACCATGTCATTGAGCCTAACAACTATGTCAAACCCAGCAACTTAAATCTGGCTACCATGTCAAACCCAGCGACTTAAATCTGGCGACCATGTTAAACCCATACGACTTGGATTTGAGCAGGTAATAATTAAAATATTGAGTCTTATAATTTTTTTTATTTTTAACAAAAAACTATCTTTAAAATATCCTAAACAGAAATCTAAGTTCAGAAATTATCTATAAATAATAAATCATCATGAAAATCTAATTTAATATTTTAAATCTAAAAATTCAAATCATATTTTCCTATTAAAATATTTCTTTTTTTATATTTATGAATTTTTTATTCCTTCAATAGAAATTTTATCTTCTCTTTTTTTCTCTTTTTTAACCATATTTTTTTTTAACTCAATGCTTAGGTCTAGCATAACCCAAATGTCTGGACTTGACAATCATGCTAGACTCAAGCAACTTGGATCTGGTAGCCATATCAAACTCACGCAACTTAAGTCTAAACAGATGATAATTAAAATGTTGTGACTTATATTTTTTATTTTTTATAAAAAGATATTAAACTATCTTTAAAGCATCCTAAATAAAAATTCAAATTCAAAAATTATTTATAAATAATAAATCATAACAAAAATATAATTTAATATTTTACATCTAAAAATTCAAATCATATCTTTCCATTGAAATAATTTATTTTTTATGTCTATGAATTAAATATTCCTTCAATAGAAATTCTATCTTCTCTCTTTTTTTTTTCTTTTTCTTTTTTTTTAACTCAGTGTCTAGGTCTGACATGACCCAAGGCACTTAAAGTATTCTCTATACACTTAATTATTTTTTATATTTTAAAAAAATGATATTAACCCGTTGTGAAGCACATGCTAAAATGCTAGTAAAGTTATAATTCATGTAGCAAAAACCTTAAAATAAAGCCAAAAAAAGAGAATAGGATTAGGATTTTGAAAAGAAACACAAGAAAAAACATAAAATGTAATGATTAAACAATATAAAAATCAATGAAAAACAAAAAATTCCATCAAAAAATAGATTTTGAATAACATAAGAAGAGGAAGGGCTTACACAAAAAATCAAAGAAAGAAAATTAAATTTTTTAAGAAATTTTTCGAGAAAGTGAAAAAAAGATGTGAAATTTGTATAGATATGTCTAGCTTTCAAAAGGAAAATATATTAGAGGGTGGCTTTGATATTAAGTCTTGGGGACTCAAACAACTACAATGGATGCCATTATCTTTTGGTTTGGTGAATTACTTTTGTATCATTTAGGGCTAGGGTGGACATTAGGGGTTGACTTCACTATATATTAATATTTACATTAAGATTAACAAAAAAAAATAATAAATATAGGTTTTTTTTCTTAATCTAAATTTAATTTTTTAAAAATAAATTAATTTAAATTATTATAAATATATTAATTTATTTTAGATATTATTTTATTAAATATCATTTTATTTTTACATTGTTTTCAAATAAGAGTATAGCTATTTTTTTATAACTTTAACAAAAAAATTTACAATCCATCATTTAAAAAAAAAATATTTAGCAGTCATTATAATAAACGACTAAAAGATTGATGTCTTCTCCCAAGTGTAGGAGTGTCGAAGTAATAAATAACCCGGCAAGACCGGGGTCGAACCACAAGGAGGTTAATTGTACAAATTATAAACAACAATTATAAACAACAATAATAGCAATAATAACAATA